>NW_024429182.1:60065515-60098015 GCF_017639785.1 Mesocricetus auratus | reverse complement strand
GGTTCACAGACGTACACCCTTTTTTGTAAATCAATATTCAGAAATGTTTCCGTAGCCTAGTGGCATTTCCTCATATGGTACACTTTGAGTCCTTGAAGTCATTTTTCTATTAACAGCTCTTAGGTTGTTTAAATTTGGTAGCAATATAAGTAAGGATAATTTAAAAACAAAACAGGATATAATGTTTGCACAATGTAAACAAGAGGATTGTCTTAGTTACTTTTCTGTTGCTGTGATAAAATACTACAAGCAAGGCAACTTATAAAGGAAAGTATTTAATTTGAGCTTACAATTTCAGAGAATTTAGAGTCCGTGATGGTGGAGGAAAGGCAGTGTGATAGGAATAGTTAAGAGCTCACATCCTGATTCACAGGTAGGATACAGACACACCACACACTCGCGTGTGTTTGCATGCATACACACACACACACACACACACACACACACACACACACACAATGGTGCAAGTCTTTTGAACCCTCAAAGCCTTCTCCCAATGACACACTTCCTCCAGCAAGATCACAATTCTTCCCAAATAGCTCTACCAACTTGGGCCTAAGTATTCAAAGATATGAGCCTAGAAGGGTGGGAGCATTCTCATGCAAGCCATCACCTAGGTACCACAGATTTTTAAATTGATATGAGAGCTATTTTGTATTTATTAGGAAGAACCAGAAAGATGTAAAATGATTCAAAGAAGAAGCCAGCACACAGAAGTACTTCCCTCAGCAGCTCTGAGGTGAACTAGCTTAATATATGTGGAAGTGACCAATATCTGCAGCAGGGTAGTCATCAGGAGCATCCTTCCTGCATCCTTCCCAGCAGGCCTTTCCATAATCATGGGGCATTGCATTGCTTTAAAATTGCTTTAAATTTACAGACTTGTAAAACAGTTCACAGATACCAAAGGTGAGATAGCAGAGGTGAGCTAAACAGCCGATAAGCCCCATTGTAAAAGCCTTTCACTGTCTTTCCTTACAGGAGTTTTAGGAATTATGTGATGGGTCATATCTGTGTCTAGGGAACATGAAATAGCAATTGTCAGTTTCTCCTCCTGCATTAAGAAAGTCAGAACCAGGCAAAATGTATGCACCTGTGTATGCACTAGACAGCACACATCCTTGGGCAGTGTTCCAGTGGGAAGGAGAGGCTGAGGGAAGCACTCTACTCATTCAGTTTTTAGTAGAGAGAATTTCCATAGCAGCATCCAACATCCTCTCAAAGACAGTTTAACAACCAGCCACAAATTCCTCAGCAGGTGAAGATGCAGGAGAACATGGCCCGAATGAGGAGAACCAAGTGTTAGTGTGGTTTGGGGCTACTGTTTTTGTCAGCTCTAAAGATCCTGCCTTGTAGCTTTCCTCACTATCTATTGCCCACTTCCTCGTTTCACTGTTTTTGCCCTTTCTTTTCCTTACTCTGGGTTCACTTTGTTCTTTTATATCTAGCTTCTGAAGATGGAAGACAGAATGAAAAAAAAAACCAGAGTACAGCATGCAATATTACACTGAAGATCCTATAGGAAGGAAAAGATAATATGGGGCAGCAATGCCAGCAGATTTGAGATTTTCTATGAAGTGAGCAAATTCTTGGAAAAAATATGGTGTCAGTGTTTATTCTAGAGGCAGTAAATGAATGTGGCCCTATAGTAAATGAGCTTGGTCTCATACTCATTAGATTAAAATTTTCCTCATATATTTCCCCCAAATCCTCCAGGTCCAGATGGTTTCACTGGTGAGTTCTGTCCAACATTTCAGCAAGAAGCAATAACAGTTTTACAGGAACTTTCCAAGAAAACTGAGTCACAGTTGATGCTTCCTAACTCAGCCTGTGACATGAACACTAATTATCCTGGCACCCAAAGGAGACAGACATTACATGATAAGCAAAACACATGTCACTATCCACCCTGAATCAAGCACAACTATCCTTAAAGGTTCAGAAGATCAAAATGTTGTGTGTTGTTAGAATGTCTTGTAAACTGCTGCCCTCCATATTAGCTGGAGAAGCTTCTCTCTGCAGAGATTAGCAGCTAATGCAGAGAGCTGTAACTGGTCAGAGTGTTCTCTGCAATGTTCAGCAGCTGATCCAGAGAGATGTAACTGGTCAGAGCACTAGGGATAGTGTCTAGTGAATGCTGAGTCCCCAGTGAGACATCATACCGATTCTCATCCCTCATGATGAAAGGACACCACAGAAGAGGGGCAAGAAGAATGTAAAAGCTGGAAAATGGGGAGGAATGCTGTGAAAACTGTCTTAAGTTGGCATGGCCGTGATGCCCATGACCCCACTGCAGCTGTGATTAATTGCACAAGATCCCTCAACACTCTAACAGTCTAACTAATTGGACTCAATGGATTATTAACCTGAAAAAGGAGAGGATGTGAAACAGGAAGGGTGACATTTTGGGGATGCCTGGAGGGAGTGGAAGGGAGAGTTGGCAGAGCATATGATCAAGATGCATTTCTTACATGTATGAAATTGTCATGTATTAAATAGAAGGTATTCTTTTTAAAAAGATTAAGCAATTCAAAGCTATAAACATGAAAATGATCACACATGCATAATGATGATAGTTTTTCCTCGGTTTCTATGGGGGAATGGGTTCTGGTACATCCCACAGATATGATTCCCTCTATGAAATGGCTCAGTATCTCATACATCTTCCCACATGGTTTCATGTCTAACACAATGCGAATGCTGTATAAATACTTATCATTTACATTGTTTAGAGAATAACAACAAGACAAATGTCTGTGTGTGTTCAGCACAGAGGCAGTTTTCCTCCAGGTATTTTCAATCTGTGGTTGGTTGAATCCATGTGTGTAGAACCATGGATGTGGTTAATGTGTAATGACTTAGGAATTCAAAGCTAGTTTAACATTCAAATTTCAATGACTATGTTAATTGAAGAAAAACCATTTCTTTATCTCAACAGATAAAGAAAAATCATTTGAAAAAATCCTATAATGTGTTTGATTAAAAATCTAAAGCAACTGGACAAACAGCCAGGTATGGTAGTATATACCTTTAATCCCAGCACTCAGGAGGCAGAGGCCAGTGGGTCTCTATGAGTTTGAGGCACCCCTGATCTACATAGTGAGTTCAGGCTAGCCAAAGGCTACATAATGAGACCCTGTCTCAAAATAAATGAACAAATAAATTGAATAGTATAGAAAACAACTTCTTCAGAATGGTTGGGAGCATGTGCAATCCCCTCAGTTCACTTGTATCTAATGGTGACAAGCATAATGACTTTTCTCTTTGAGACAGGTTTCTCTGTATAACCCTAGCTGTCCCAGAACAAACTCTGTAGATCAGGCTGGCCTTGAACTCATAGATATCCACTTGCCTCTGCCTCCCAAGTGCTGGAATTAAAGGTCTGCACCACCATTGCCCAACTTGCATAATGACTTCTTATCTGAAGACTGGAGCAGGATGGTGCTGTCTCTTTTCTCATTGTGATGTTGAAGAGCCATGTCACTGCAGTGCAGCAAGAATGAAGCAAACAGAAGAAACAAATCCTTCTATTGGCAAAAGACATTGCTGACCACCTAGACGAGCCTCAAAGACTTTGATTGCTCTACTGCTAACTGGATATGTTTCGTTTTCAACACATAAGGCCAGTGTGAAAACATGTTTTTATTAAGCTACAGACAGCTATTAACTTAGTATTAAGAAAAGCATTAGCAGCAAAATGAAATGCTTAGGTAAAAATCTAATGTAAGATCAATATGTATTTATGTATATATGTATGTATGGAAAAGCTATGCACCAATGCAAGAACAAAGGGTATAAAGAACTTGAGAGATGCCACATTCATGGATTAGAAGATGTGAATTATGCCTGAGTGTTACTTTTCTATCATCTGGTACACAACTAATCTACTATAGTTGTGATAAAAAGATCTCAGCAGAAGACAGGTGTGTGGTACATGCCTATAATCCTACAACTGAGTCAGGAAGATCATGAATTTGAGAACAGTCTGGGCTGCATAATGAGACGCCGTCTCAAAAAGTTCTCAGCAGAAGTTTTTGCTACAAGTATAAAATACATTCTTAAGGTATGTAGGCAAGGAAAGGAACTAGAGGAGCCAAATGGTTTGAGGCAAAACATATTTGAGGACTCGGTTTCTGGTTTCAGGAAGCATCATAAAGCTGCAGTAGTCAGACCATGCACTGACAGTTGTCACACTCACTTGGTATGACAGCAGAGATGGAGAAGCGACCCATGGATATGGTCAAGTGACCAACAGCAGTACAGAGTGCTGGATCTTAGAGAGAGGTGGCCTGGCCAGTAAGTACTGGGACAGCTGCTCAGCCAGGTGCAAATGCACCTGTAAAGTCTACACTTTGTACCATGACTCAGTATGAGTCATAGAGTTAAATGTCAGTCCACACTTTCTACTATGTACAGAAACAGGTCCTGGAGCAAATGTAAAACTTAAGCCCATGAAACTTCTAGAAGGAAGGTTGTGTATTTGTTTTTAAGAAGATCTTAGTCAAAGATTTCTTTTGTCCAACACTAAAAGTGTAACTCAAGAAAGAAAATCCAAATAAATTAGACTTTATCATAATTAGGAACAGTTCTTTTTGAAAACAGTATTAAAAGAATGAAAAGAAATCACAGATGGGAAGGGGTAGTTTAGGATGAAATAGTCTCAAGCTCATGTGCTGAGGTATGGTTGCCAGCCTATGGGAAGCCATTGAGTTCTGAGGGCTAATCTATGGATCTGTTGGATTAATTCTCTGATTCATAGTACAATTTCATTATTAGGAAGTAGAGCCTGCTGCTGTCTGTTTACCTATCTGACATGAGGGCATGTTTATGTTGAGACTTGATACAAATATGTACAGTTGCTTTATTTGTAATCCCTGCCTTTGAGAGAAGCCAGGTTTAGAATACGCTACATGACTCTATCATGTGGCTTGGAGGAGTGACAGGACTGTGGGGCAGAAATGCCACCTTGCTGGGCTGCCTGGGTTCTATGAGGAATTTGATGGGGGTGTCTGAGTTCCAATGTCTAGAATGATATCAGCTTCATATTTGTGTATTCCATACTTCCTCTGGCAGCTAATCTGTATAAAGTGTAGTTTTCCCCACCTGCTGCCTGGGCCTTGCCAAGCAGTCTGAATCCCCAAATAACACACAAGAAACTATATTAATTATAAGCTGTTGGCCATTTGCTATTGCTTCTCATTGTCTATCTCTGACTTAATTATTGACCCATGATCATATATATATATACACACACATATATATACATACATACTTATATACATACATACATACACACACACATATATATATATGCATATATATATATTTATCTTTTTGAGAACGCCAGACTTGCATTCTCTTCTCCAGGGATCACATGGCAATGGCTCAGCTTACTATATTTCCCAGAATCCTCCTAGACTCCTAGCCCCACCTATCTTGCTTCCCTATTGGCCAACAGTACTTTATTGACACATACACAGGGCTCTCCCATCAAATCTGTTCCTCAGGTGTCCTTCCCTTTGTCACCATGTCACAGTGCCTAGGATGCAGGCTATTTGTTTATATTTTGGTGTCCTCACTCCTTTTGAAATTCTCTGCAGATGCTCGAGCTTCCTGAATTGTTACCCTGCTTGCATCTCTCCTTTTCTTGCCGACCCCATTTCCAGCAATTAAAATGACCCGGTGTCCCTTGGACCTCTTGGCCAGGTTTTCCTGTCACACCTCACACACCTTTGATGTCTGGCTCTGCAGCCTTGCTGTGCCTGATAAAGCCCTCACTTTAGTCTTTAGTTGTGGAGTCTGTGTCCCTCCCATCCCCTGCCACCCTCAGGGTACTTCTATCTTCTGAGGTCCTACAGGAGCTCCCTTCATCTCCCTCCTGCTCCCTCTGTTCCTCCCCTCATTGTGTGTGGTACTGGGATTAAATCTCAAGGTTCATACATGTAAGGTATGCACTCTACCACTGAGCTATAGAGCATCCCACTCCCCTTGTCATCATCATCATCATCATCAATCACCACCATCATCATCACCACCACCATCATCATCACCACCACCACCATCATCATCATCATCATCAATCACCATCATCATCATCACCATCACCACCACCATCATCATGTTTGAGATGTGTCTTACTAAATTACCAAGACTGTGTAGCTAGGCAGACTTTAGCCTCCCTAGTAGCTGGGATTGTAGACCTGTATCACCAGGCACAGCTTCACCAGAGTCTTTTAAAGATAGCATATAACCTAACCTCATTCCACAGAGATAGAAATCACCCTCAAATTGCAGGTCAGAGCCTGGTCTAGAATAGGAGGTAATACATTTTCACAATGTAACACCACCAGAGGTGAGGGAGCCAGTATGCTGTGGTCCTCTGTGAAGTATGAGCGAGGCTTATTGGGCAGGAGGATAGAGAGAGAGGGCCCTGGGAATAGTCTTGTCACTGGAGTCTGATCTGGCAGCAGCTGACCCAGGGTCCACGTGCAGGCTGTGGAGCAGCATGAGCCGAAGTGTAAAATGTTTCTAATAAGCCAGGCCCCTTTGCTCTCAGATTGTCTCTTTGGCTGAGGTTTGGGAAGTGCCTTGGCAAGAGCCATGAGACGTGGCTCAATAGACATGAGACAAATTTGGTTGCTGGCTTGAAGCAGGGGTCTTGGAGTTGGTGATACCAGTTTTGAGGGTAGTCTGGAAGCCCCATGGGTCTTTCTACTGTCAGTATGACTTTCTGAGGACTGGGGAGGCCTGCTGTATATAGACCCTGTTGGGCCCTAGTGCTCTACTTGAAATGACTGTAGGTATGGTTTTACACATCCACATCTAGTGTCTCTAGACCCAGGGTGTAGACATCCTGCCTGCTTCCTAGCGGGCAGCCTAAGGTTCTGCCAATCTGAGTGGCTTATTCCAGAATGCACATTGCTGGAGTCTTAATATGTTATCTTTCTTTTACCTCTCAAGACTTAGAAGCATCACATGTCACTGTATAGGTACTACTTCATTCTTCTATAATGGTACATGTGACATATGATTGGCTCATTGGTGGCATCTAGGTTCCCTCTGACCAGGGCTACCTGGGCATTTATGTGTCATTCTCCATGGACACATGGGCCCACTCCTTTCAGTCCACTTCAGGAATGTATGCCGAAGGTTGCAAGAATATATGTAGCCAAGTGAGGGTGCCATGCCATATCTGCAGGAGAATCCACAGGTGGTGGTGTGGCTGGTCACTCTTACTCCCTGACTCTGGGAAGAGCATTGTGGCAGCACCCACCTGAGAGATCAGCACATGGATGGGCACAGCTGAAGAGAAGCATCTGAGTCTGCCAGGCTCATGAGCAGCTCCTGTTCTGAGGGAGCTTTCGTTGGTATGGTTTAGATCCTTTACATGGTCACACTTGCTGTAGGATTCAGGCATTCAGTCTTCACTGTGATTCTGTCCCCTTGAAGTCCAACCCTCCATATGATGGTGCTAATGGTAGGGCCTAGGGAGGTTTAGACGAGGAGTCTTGAGAATGACTCCTAAGATGGGATTAGTACTCATGTCAACAAGAGACAGCAGAGATTGTCTGTTTCTCACACACGAAGACATGGCAAATGTGTAGAAAGCAGGGATCATGTGCTTCTCATGCATGAAGATATGGCAAAGGTAGAGACGGCAGGGTTCATTTTCTTCTCATGCACAAAGACATGGCAAAGATAGTGTTTTTGGCTGAGGCAGGGACCTCACCAACCCCAAATGGACTGGCATCTTGACCTTGTGTTTCTGTCCTCAGAACTGTGGGTGTATTTAGGTTGCCTTTTCTGCAGCGTTTTGTGCAACTGACTATGCTGGCCAAGACAGAGTGGTGAGGGTGCTGTCCATGCTCCTAGGAGGCTTTGGGGGGAAACTGAGACTGGGAGCTAATGCTGGCTTTACATCTGTCCTGAGAGGGTCAATCTTGGGTGCTTTGTGAGGGAAACTGGGTCAGTGTAATTGAAGTGTTGGGTGTCATGCCTCCAGAGGATGCTGCTGTCCTCTGTTGGATGACTCATTAAGCATGCGCCCCTTATAGAAGTAGTGGCCTTTTATGCCTAAGTTTTCTCTGGCCCTCTCTTTCAGAGAGACCCTGATTTTTCTCTTTACATAATTGCAGAAGGGATGGATGGACGAATGAAGGAATAAATTACTGAGGCTGGAAGAGAACCGTCTTCCAGCATGAGCAGTGGTGACCGCAGGTTGGGGCTGGGACTAGGAGCAGCCTGGAATGTAGGGAGATGGGTCAGAAGCTTGCAGAGGAGGCCTCAGGGACCTTGGAGAGATTGGCCCTTCCTCTGAGGGCAGGCCCAGTCCCTAATGGTTTACAGTGGAGATGCTGGAGTCAGATCTGCTGCAGCTGTGGGTTGGGATGGAAAACATATTCAAGGGAGCTGGCAGCATGGGAGGTACCCTACTAGCATGGCCCTCTTGGGCAAGTGTGACCCTTCCAAGCATGGTGAGGTGTTGGAGGTGAAGGATGAGTCTATCTGATTTGAAGACATGATTGCTAGAGATTTAATTCAGATGCCATTGTTGACAAGCACATTTATGGCACACTGTTCTGATGGGCATCCTTTTTTTTTTATTTGAGATGGGGTCTTGCTTTGTTACATAGGTTGGTCTTGAACTTGTGAACTCAAGCAGTTTTCCCAGCTCAGCCTCCTACTACAGCAGGGACTACAGGTGCTACCATCTTGCTTGGCTCTGACCAGCAATCATAAATATGCTCTTTGTGAAGGGAGACCAAGTGTGGATGAATACTTTTCTAGAAATTTGTCTTCAGCAGAAAATTCTGAAAGCAGATCTGCCAACTGTGTCTTCCATGAAGGGAGTGATGCTGCATGCCAAAGCTGTGTTTCTGCCTTAAGTGGCCTGCTGGAGCATAGGGCACAGGCCCTTCATGCCCACCAGGAAGAGGCTCCAGAGCATGGCTGCAAAGTCCAATGCAGGCCCAGGAGTTCTTACCCTGACTTGTGTTTTCACTGCAGTCCATCCTTGCTGTGACTCCAAGCAAGCTTTGTAACCTATCTGTGCCTCCTGCCCTGAAGTAATGGCACCTACCTACCCTATTAGGGTGAGGATTAGTGAAGTTATTGCAAAGAAAGTGTCTGTGAATCCTCCTGGCTAAGGTCTGTGAAGACAGGCAAGGCACTTACTGTACTACCTATCACCTGTCTTTCTCAGCCGCTCATTTGCTCTGGGGACACCGGGTGATGTGGAATGAGCATAGCTGTGTGCTGTGTGGAGCAGCTGCCCTGGGCTCCTGGTAGCTGAAGGACTCACAGAGGAAGGGGTTTAGGTCTGGCTGATCAGAGCTAGCAAGGTCCCTCTGTGCTATCAAAGTGTCAGTGTTATTAAAATACAGACTGAGCACACACAGGAAAGCCCATAGCCTCATGCCAAATTTGTAGTTCTGAAGAAAGGAGGTGTCAGCTGTCAGCCAACAGGAGGCCAGGGCCTGTCTTCTGCCCCACTATAAATACTATGTGAGAATTTAACACATTTTCAAGTTTTCCAGGACCACAATTACCAAAATGGAAAGAAACAACCGGAATGGAGTTTGTTGTTTTTGAGGCAGGGTCTTACTATGTAGCTGGCCTGGAACTTGCTATGTAGACCAGGTTGGCTTGAACTCACAGAATCTTCCTGACTGTGCCTCCTGAGTGCATGAAATGTATTTAATAATATGTTACTTATAACTCTCTTATTCTAAGCTGTTATTGCTTCAGCATCTGATCAGCATAGTTAGTAATCACATACTTTATGTGCTTTTGTGCTACCTTGGGAATTTGGGTGTGTTTTATGTTTAAGACACATCTGTGCAGGACGGCCACTCACCAGGGAAGGCGACTGACTGCTGAGTATGTCAATGTGCCCATAGCTCCCTTTTCCTGATTTTTACCTGAGAGCTATATTGATGAGGCTTCTGTCACAGTAGTATGAGGCATATCAGGGCTGGATGTGGTCAGTATCTGTCTTAGTTAGCGTTTCTATGTATGATGAAACACCATGACCAAAACAAGTTGGGAAGGAAAGGGTTTTATTTGGTTTACACTTCTACATTGTAGTCTATCACTGAAGAAAGTCAGGGTAAGAACTCAAACAGGGCAGGAACCTGGCAGCAGGAGCTGATGCAGAGGCCGTGGAGGAGCATCTCATAGCCTCTTTAAGCCTCAGTTTTCTTATCTATAAAATTGGCTGGGTGGAGAGAGGAACATAAGGCAGGAGGAAACAGGAGCGCAGTGCAGTCTGGGCATTTGTAGAGATGGGGCAGTCTGAGGGGGCAGTCTGAGGACAGGATCACCCCTTTGGTCTGAGCATTGGTAGAGATAAGAACTCTAGTGGCTGGTCACTCAGCGTCTCTGATCGTTCAGCCTTCACTCCCTGAAAAAAAAATTGGGTGTGAAGAGTGACTCAGTCAGCAAACTTCTGAGGAAGTTGGAAGGAAGGGCTGAGCACAACATCGAAACTCAGGGGCACCTGGCACGACATAGCACCAGAGCACCCAGAGTGTGACAGCTCAGAGGGACCTAGCAGTTGTAACCCTCAGACACCCAGAACACTGCAGCCCAGGGACACCACTTCTGACTTAGGAAACGGGGAAACAAGAGGAAGGACAAAGACACAAGAGACTATGAGACCTGTCGCCACACCATCAGCCTTTTCAATACATATGAAGGAGACTACATTTGTGTCTTTAAATGGCCAGAGTGAAGAGGGACTTTGTGAGATTCTGTGTGGTGGGCAGCTTCCTGAGAGAGACGTTCATCAGTGCCACAGCTTCTCTGGCTGATCTCAAAAGGCCGGGACTTCCTGCTGGAAAGCCAGGAAAACACATGGAGACCCATTTTGCCCTGACCTTGATTGGAGGCACACACTTCTTATGTGGAGATGGATCAATTCGTATAGCTTAGAATTCCTTAAGCATAGGGTCCAAGGATAAGACCTAGTTCTACAGCTGACTGATCTGTCACTCTTCATGGGCTACAGGCTTCTCTCAGGTCCCCAGAGGAACTGCTAGTAGTTTCTGCCCATGAGGGAAGAACACAGCAAGAGCCCCTGGCCTTATCAAGAAACCTTGAGTTGTGTTCTGAGGCCAACCATACTGCCTGTCCATGAGGTCAGGGAAATTCAGTGTCCTATATAGAGCAGTGAGACACCTCCGTCCCAGCTGACCCTCTGTACTAGGCATGAACTTGAGAGAGGCCATTTGATGGGACCAGCTAGGAGCTGCATTTAGTGGATCCCAAAATAAAAAGCCATAGACCAAGTGCGGGCACCTCTGTTGCCCAGCCCACAGGGATGTAGGAGAGCCCACACCTGAGCCCAAGGGCAGTGGGGTGTTTAGAGCCTGGTATTGGGAGCAGGTCCAGTGGGCTCTTTTGTCCCTTTGTGTTTATCCTGGTAGTGAGGCTCCTGTGGTATGGCCTGCAGGATGTAATTCCTTTTTAGGTCACCAACAGTCCTCTTTGGAGTCAACCTACCTAACAAGGCCTGGTTGTTGCTATTTTTAACTCTGCTCTTGGCAGTGTACAGGGTTGGTGACCACAGGCTCACAGTGCAAGCTTCCTGAGAGCTGAGTATGGCCCTGTATTCGGGCATCTGCACAACATCACAAACAGAGAAGGGACTTATTGTTGGAAGGCTTTGCACCAACCTGCTTGGCTGTATTTAATTCCCTGTGATCTTTCTGACCAAAATGTCTAGTTCACTCTTTTCCAACATATTTTAATGTATTCAATATTATGTAATATTTTTGAGATTTCCTTGAAGAATATAGTTCAAGGATATGGCACTAGCACCCCTGCACCAACTGTGTTATCTTTGAGTCAGAAACAGCTCTTTGTGTCCTAGAGAAGACCTGTCAGTTCCATTGTCAGGCGAGGGCAATGTTGACTGGAACTCCATGCAGTACAGAGCCACACTCTGTGGAGGGCTGGAGTTTGTTTTACAGTGTGTCTCCCACCAGTAGTGTCATGATGTGGCATCCTGTATCAGCACCCCCTGCCCTGGCATAAAACAAAAATTGAGAGAAAAAATGAAGAAAATAAAATGAGAAAAGTTTTAAAAGGTGGGGGGCTTAAAAATCCCTTCATAGAAGCTGCAACATGACCCAACAAGTCATGCTATATACTCCTTGGTCTGTGTACCTCTACTTGCAAATGTTCATTGCAAAGAGTCACTGGTCTGGTTCAAGGTCCCTGGTCTCTTCTACATGTTCAATGCTGGGTCCCTGCATGAGTCGATGCTAGGACTCTTCCTGGATGTTCCGTTGGTGCTCTGTATTGTAGATATCCTGCAACTTTGTGTCTTTGGGTCAGATCCTTTCACATACTCCAGCAGATCATATATGGGGTGGATGTTGGAGCAGACCAAGTAAGAGCCCTGGGTCTGGGTCTGGGCAGCTGTAGGGTTGGTCCACCAGATGGGAACTGGGGGACAGCTGTCCCATGCTCATGATTTTGGGTTGGCCCACCCACACCTCCGCTAACAGAGTTGGATATGTTGTGCTGCCCTGGCGGGGTGTAGGGCCTGCTTTCCCAAGTGTTGCAGCTGGTGGGGACTGGGGATAGCTCTCACACTCTTAAAACCACAGGGCCAGCTCTCCCATTAGCCCTAGGCATTGGTGGACGTGGGCAGGGCTTCTTTCCCCTACCCGTGCTGCCACAAGACAAATGAGAAGAGGGGCATCTCTCTCATGGTCACATCTTCAGGCCTGGCTTACCCACAGCTGCACTAGGGGTTGGCTCTGTTGTGCTACCCTGGCAAGGTACAGGGTCTGCTCTTCTGAGTGTTGCAACCAGTTGACTACACTTTATCCTACAGACATCCTGCTGTCAGGCAACCCATGAGGTTCACTGACTTTGCCAAGAAAATTGACCATGCTGCTCTCAAGCCAGCTATGTTGCCTGCACAGGCTGTCCAAGGGCACAATGATCCTTCCAGTGGCCAGTTAAGGGAAGCCCAGGAGCCAGGTGTTGTCTTATAGCTGCCATGAGGACTTTGCATGAGGTTTCTACCCTCCCTGTTCTTGAGTGGGGAGATATCATGGTGATATCTCCCTAGCCCCTAATGCAGCCTTTGGCATAAATTCTAATGTCAAAGCAGTACCACTTGTCCTCCTGTGCTGGGTACTGGTGTAGTTGTAATTTTTGTTGGTACCACCAGCTTGCAAATAACAACACAGAAACTTATTATTAATTATGAAAGTTTGGCCTTTAGCTTAGGCTTGTCCCCAACTAGCTTTTATAACTTGAATTAACCTGCTTCTATTAAACTACTTTCTGTCACATGGCTCAGTTACCTCTGTTCTGTACCTAATACCATTTGTGGACAGAGGTTTCTGTTCTGCCTGGTCCCACAGTTGTTTGGCCCCAAATAAACACACAAAGACTTTTATTAATTGTAAACTGTTTGGCTGATGGCTTAGGCTTCTTATTGGCTAGCTCTCTCTTAATTATTAACCCATTTCTCTTAATCTATGTATTGCCCTTGAGGCTATGGCTTACCTGTAATCTGGCATGTTACTCCTTTGGTAGCATTGCATCTCCCTGGCAGCTCCTCTCTGCCTCCTTTCTTAAGCTTCTCCTGGTCAGGTAGCCCTGCCTACATTTCCTACCTGGCTACTAGCCAATCTGTGTTTTATTCATCAAACAATAACAGAAACATATGTACAGAAATACATTCCCCATCAATCATTCATGTCTGGCTGATAACTCCTCCTTTCTTCTTCCCTGTAATTCTCTCTTTTTCTCTGCCTCTAAGTCCTGCTTACACCTCCTGCATAGCTATTGGCCATTCAGTTTTTATTACACTAATGACAGCAATACATCTTCACACAGTGTACAAATATCCCATAACGTTTCCTCCTTTTTGTCTAAATAAAAGGAGAAAGGTTTAATTCTAACACAGTAAAACTATATACAATAAAAACAATTATCAGGTATTGTCTAAATAAAAAGGAAAGGTTTTAACTCCAACACAGTCAAACTGTATACAATAAGAACAATTATAAGGTAAGAATTACATTTACAATGTTCAGTCCATATGTATTTGGCATATTCAGAGAAAGTACTGTATTATCTATCCTATCTTAGTGAGTCCAAAGTTTTATACCTAAACCACGTTCTGTCATAACTAGTGTTGCCATCTAAAAGTATGTTTCAACCTGAAAACATTTTCTTAGATAAACAATTTAAGCTTTTATGTCTCTCAACCTTTATAAACTTTAACTTCTTTTGTGAGTTTCTTTTTTGAATTTGGTGCAAGGAAAACTGTAATTATAGCTGTCTTATCTTCAACCCCAGCAAAGACCTGAGGAGGATAAAATATTATCTGAGTAAACAGTAAGTGTAGAGCAAGCAACTTCCAAAACTATAGAAATGACAGACAGAAACAGCTGTCTGCCAGGACTATCACCCATGGTTCTTCTGCAGTGTTGGAACATCCATCTTCAGCCTATATGTCTAGACTATCTGACAGACTTTTTTGTGAAGCAGGAATTTCAAGGGACTGTCCTACCTTGTCTTGGAAAAGTTCAGCAGCCACCTTCTTTTGTGTGTCCTGCTTGTCTAATTTGTATAGCATACTGCAGCATTGGAGGCAAGAACAGGTTCTTGCCCAGTGACTAATTTTGCCAAAATGAAAGCAAGTCTGTATGGAGCTTCTTTGATGCCCATCATTCTTTTTTGAAGTAAATTTGTGCTTCCAGGAGCAGATGTGTTTCACTATCATGAAAGCCTTATGTTATTAAAATATCTTAAGTGCCATATTCTGCAGGTAAGTATTTGAAGATGATATGTCTATCTAAAATATATCTTTTTGACCTTGAAAGCATACCTGACATGGTCACAAATTTGATTATTAGATGACTGACTACTAACATGTGTTTCTTAATGATCCTAAATAGTGCTTTCAAGAACTTGAATAACTTTTAAAGACTATAAATTTATATTACATTGTTAAATGAGCTACATAGGCACAATACCTAAATTAAGAATAGAAACATATATACAGTAGAACAAAAAATAACCTTAAATTTGTATCATTAGATAAAAATCCATATCAATGTAAAATATTTAAGACTAGTAGTTGCTTTTTTAGTTTAAAAGTAGATTTAATAGTCCACCCTTTTATCCTATCATTCCTATATTCCTTTTTCTTTCCAGAATGAGATCCCTGAATCTAACCTCCTTTGCTTAGTTTTCTCCCTGATTATGACAACAACATGCAGACAACCCCGCTAGTAATGATAATATCCATACTTCACCACGATCCACCCTACCTCTTGGGAATGTGGGTATCATGTTCTCTAGACTGCTTCCTGTTATCTGGGGGATGGCAGTATCTCTAGGGGACCCTGAGAAAATTGGGATAAAAGTCCTTGGAAAGCTACTGTTTTTTTTTTTTTTTTTGTTTAGTCTCTGTGTGATAGAAAAGTGTAGAGCTTATATGAAGTCCTAGATGGAGTAGTGTGTGAGGCTGGACCATCTCACTTAGCAGCTTTGAAGTTGTTTTGGATGCAGAATTTTGAGGAAACTAACAGAGGCACTCTGAGAGGCTATATCACTTAGGCTACTTGTCTTTATTGTGTCTGGTCCTTTTTTCTGAAAACACAAACTTTTAAAGATAACATATGGAATGTGCAATGTGCAAAAATCAGCTAAAGATGATTTTTGTTCAATGTTTGAATAGGTAAAAGGCATCGATAATTTTGTAAGTCAGTTTGGATTACATATAGTCATGAGTACTTTGTAACCAACAAAATTTATCATGTCTCATCCAGTCTCAGAGCTGTTCCCATGTTGAAGATTCAGCATATATGTCACCTGTCCTATAGTCTTTCTTGGCTTTTTCTCTCATGTCTAATAGCCAAGATCTCCAAGAGGTCTTCCCTGGTCAAATCCGTAGCTTTTATTTTCTGTGGAAACAAAGACATAGCCTCTCCCCCAATGCAACACATTTCCTGACTTCCATTCTGAATCTAAGACATCTCTAAAGTATATAGGAAGATTTAATTTAGCAGCCCCTTTCATAATCTATTGTCTCTCAGCAACTGCCATTAGCATTTTTGGTTTTGGCTTTTTTTTGAGACAGGGTTTCCCTGTATTGTTTTGGAGGCTGTCCTGAAACTCACTCTATAGACCAGGCTGGCCTCGAACTCACAGAGATCCGCCTGACTCTGCCTCCCGAGTGCTGGGATTAAAGGCGTGCGCCACCAATGCCCGGCTTCATTAGCATTTTTAAAAATTCAAAATTAACAAAGCACCCATGAAAGGTCCAAACTCCCTGTGTTATAACAGTTTTCATCCTTACATGGCTTATTTTGTTTATATTAGTTTCTCTTTAAAGACTATTTTTTGTTGGTAGTAAAATTTTTATTTCTTTTTTTAATATACTATTCCCAGTTCCCCCCTCTCTCCCCTCCTCCCACTCCCTCCACCTTCCCCTCACTGCCTCCCTTTTACTCCTCAGAGATGGTAAGGTCTCTCATGTCAACAAAGTAAAGACTACTATTTTTAACTATTTTTATGACTATTTTATTTTTTCTTCAGCACCTAAGCACCCGTTTAAGCATATTGTACATTTTTAGAGTGTGTGTGTGTGTGTGTGTGTGTGTGTGTGTGTGTGTGTAGATCTGTTTTTTTTTCCACATCTGCAACTTGGTACCTACGTTCCTATAAGTCCCTTACAACAATTGTCTAAGGAGGATAATTATACTACAGACCCTCAGCTGAGGCCCAGGTCCTCTGGAGCAGGTGGCAAAGCAAGAATCACAACTCTGCATGGTTCCCAGACAAGACTTACTCCTCCTCCGCTGACCCTGCCCCTTGCTAAATGGGCAGTGATGCTGGCTGGCTCGCTCTTTGGAGCCTACAGAAGTGCTTGTGAGTGAGACACTCAATATTGCTGTTGTTAAGAATCAAATTATCTGAACCCATAATGAAGTAAATGACAGTAACACTGAAGGTAGTGATTGCCTTAGGCCTCATCTCTTAATGACTTTGTTGTACTGTCTTTGCCTGTGGCCCTGGTTGAGCTGTCTGTACTGTGAGTCTGGAATTGCTGTGCGGCAGTGAATTACTGCTGTTTCCACCCCCAGGGTGTTGATGTGTATTCGTGTGCTAGGGGCATTGGCCACAGGGAAGTGGGTAGGTGCCTTGCACAGCCCTAACCCTAACCCTGCTATTGCCTACATAGTGAGTTGAGAAAGCACACTCATTTGACCACCAAGGTGACTTATGTCTCCTAGTGCTGTGATTCCTGGTATGCTTTAGAAACCAACAGAAAATTGTGAGCTTGTTTTGTCACATGACATTGCAGCTAAAGTGTTACTTGCTCAGTTGTCTCAGAACTCTTGGTGCTGGCCTGCTCCCCGTCTTCCCAGAGAGAGTGGCAGTGTCCTATTCCTGTGCCCCTGGGACTTTCTGCTTCCTCAGCATAATGTTTACATGTGCCTTACAAATTGCTGCATGGCTTCACTCCCTTATAAAAGAAATAGTTCTTTTTTTATATTATCCAAAAACGTCCAACAGCATGTCACTAAAAATTATCATCTGATAAGCTCCTTTAAATTTCTCGTGTACAGTGGCTGGGTCAGTTTCAAATGTGCTCTCATTGGAGTGTGCAGTCTGACCCTTATGCCATCCTTTTAGACAGCTGGCTATAGTATGGAATTACACAGTCTGAGCATAGCTCCTCACTGCAGTGGGAGCTGGATGCAGGTTCCATGCTGAGCTCCACAACAGGACAATTGTAAGAATCTGCCTTCTCATAAGTAAGCTAGAAGAGCACAGAGAACCCAGAGGAGGTCAGAATTTTCCATCATCCAGGCATGCTCACTCTGACACTTGATTGTAGTTTTAAATTCCATTCCAGTGCTTCTGCAGAGACTATGGTCACTGGCCCGTATGGGATATATGCTTTAAGTCTCTCTGGTTTTGTTTCTACCCTGTTAAATTATGAGTATATTCAGCACATTTGCCTGGTCAGTTTCAAGCCTGTGGATGTAGAGGGTGAACTCCAGGTCAGTCCCACACCCTTTTCTGAGATTGGCAGATTTATTTGTTTGTTTATTTTATGTGCAGCAATGTTTTGCCTACATGCATGTATGTGTACCTCATACATGCCTGATGCCCTCAGAGGTCATAAGAATGTGTTGGATCCCCTGGAACTGGAGATATGGATGGCTGTGAGCCACCATGCAGACACTGGGAACCAAACTCAGTGCCAAACCCTTTTGGAAGAGCAGCCAGTGCCCTTAACCACCAAGCCATCTCTCCAGCCCAGCAGATTTATGCTCTTCTCACCAGCTCCTCCACTTCCATTATCTTCAAAACTGGACTGTGGAAGAAGTTATCCACAAATGTTCTTAGGATTTCCGCAAAGGAACAAGAAGGAAGACTCCTGCCTTCTTGTCATTGTACTTGAAGGACAGCAGTGAGTCCTAGTGAACATCAGCCATGCCTCAGATGCTCAGGTTCTCACCACTCCTCACTGGTCATTGTTAGACTTGATTGCTCTCCTGTTAGAAATTAAGCTTTTGTGACTTTATTGGGATATTCTTAACACGTGACTCACTTCATATAGCTGGAATATTTAGTGAGGGGGTTCTGATCTAGGTCTATACCACGAAACCCTCAGCATGACCAAGATGTGATTGTGTATTGCATATGGAAGGTTCTGGGGCTTTTGTCATCCCTTCTCTTCCTCTGCTGCCACCAGGCAGCTAGCTTGCTTTATGATAAGTCAGCATTTGTAGCTTCTTTCTTTCTTTCCTTCTTTCTTGCATGCATGCATGTATGCATTCATTCATTCATGCATTCTTTCATGCATGCATTCATTTGTATAAAAGACCCTAATAACATATGTTCTTTTACTTACGACTCTTGGTCCTGTGAGTTCTGTCCTTTAAGATCCATTGAGACTTGACTTATGGGCAGCAGAGGCCTCTTTTGAAGAGCACACCCCGACGAGAGCTCACACCCTGCAGGCGCTGAACGTGAGGTTCTGTGTTGTCATAGGTTTGGTTCACAATTATGTTATCCTGTGTCCTGACTGTGTTTGTATGCACAAGAATATGGTGACTGTGTACATGTATACACATGTGTACTGTGACCATGAGTCTGCACATGCCTATCTTTGTTGTCACTGTCATTTTTGCCCAGTGTGCCTTGTGTCATTGCTCCTTCCCCCAGGTTGTTTTTCTGTCTTCCTCTGATAGCTTTCAAGTGTTCATCTTCTGAGGCCTTTTCTGTCATGAGTGCGGCCCCATTCCCTCCCTCCTACCCCAGCATGCTCACTGTGAGGTAGATCTTTCTCTGTAACTGCTGTAAGCCCTGGCTGCAGCACAGCTGAGGCCTCATGGCCCTGTCTGCATTTGCCACCTTACACTTGCTGTCCAGGATGAGCACTGCAGCAGGACATATGCCTGACTCCAGGGCCAGCTGGTACCTTGCCACAGGTGCTGTGAGACTGGTGACTGTCTCAGTGGTTTGCTTCTGGGCAGAATCTTGAATGGTTTCCTTTTACACAGCCACACCACACAGAGCAGATCACACAGATTTGCCATTAGGAGCACTGATACAGCTGGGTTGGGTCTCCCTTCATCCTTGCTTGCTGTGTGTAAACTTTGCTTTTTATTCTTTGTTTCCCGTTCCTGCTTTTTTGGGATTTGCATTCTGTTCTCATTTCTGTTTTAGATGTTTGCCTTTTTGCCAGCATTTTGAGTGCTTGCTCTAGTGTTGTGCTACCCAGTCATGTGTCAATTACAGCAGGGACTCATTCTGAGAAGCATGCCATGAGATACTTTTGCCAAGCAAGCATCCAGAGCGTACTCCAACCATTCAGTGTGGCCCCTGGATGTAGTAAGGAGATAAGGTGATTAGAGATGGGGGAGGTTGTTGCTACACAATAGGCACACTATTTTAGGGAAGCCTTTTTTAGAAAGGAGAGGCAGAACACTCCATCTCTGAAGATACAGCACACTGAATTCGTATACTAGGAACAGTCATTTATGGCCAGCTGCTCTATAGTGCTTGTACAATATGGCTGTGTAGGATTGACTGTGTGCTGGCATCACTACAGATACAAACACCGTGACATCATGAGGTGATAGGGTTTCCAGCTCCGTTACAGTCTTGGCGACCACTGTCATACACATGTCTTGTCACTGATGGAAACATCATTTTGAGTACATGATGGCAGAGGTAAAAATGTTCCACTGTCTGTGAGAGCTAATCTATTGCTGTGTGCTGTGTGGAAATCTTGAGGTTGTATGGAGTTAGATGTGGCATAGAATTGCATCTTTGTGTGTTGAAGACCCTAACAGGCACTATCATTGCTTCAAACCTGAAGTCTGCACCCCTACTAGCCAAATTTGATTTTGGAAATGAGACCCAGCCTGTGGCTGATCTTGTGTTTTCCCTGAAAATTTCAGCTTTTATACAGATAGTCCCTACCCCAATGACTTAGAGATGCTACATTTTCTCATGAAACTGCCATGATAGTACTCCCAGTCTTCACTTTGTCCCGTTGAGATGTTTCTGAAGGTATTTCTGTGGTCGTCTTCCTTCCTTGGGCATTGCTTTTACAGAGGTCAGCCCTAGCCTGGGCGATTGCCATTGTGACTTGTAGATCTTCTGCCCCAGAGGCCTGCGAATCTTGGAGTTGATGCTTTGGAGTTTCAGTTTCAGGTCTGTTTCCTCGATGGTGGTGGTCAGTGCTGCTCGGCCCTGCTTTGGCTTTTCTGCTTCATCTCTGTTATTCCTCCCTTGCCCCATCCATCTCTGGCTTTCTTCCCACTAGGCACTGCTCATGATGCTGATGTTGCCAGTTGTGGAATTTATCTTTCACTTGTTCCTTTCTGTTGCCCTTTGTGATTTGTTCTTTATGCCGTTACTTTGTTCCTTCCTTGAGGTTACTGTGGTCCTCATCTCCCAGTCTGTGTTTGGCTCTTCGTTTCTGACTGGAGTGGCTCTGACTCTGAGGGCACAGTGGACATGGCTTACTCTGCGTGGTTGTTCTGCCAAGGCTTCCTGCCTGCAGAGAAGCCTTGGCAGAAGGACACCAGGGACTCCCAGCACTTCCTGCTCCTTCGGCTGCTGCCGTCAGTGGTGGTGGTCTGTGTGATTTCTGGTGTGCTGGCGCCCTCTACTGTCACTTGTTGAGTCTAGGTACCCTGACTGGTTGTCGCTTATTTCCTGATACTTATTTCTTAAACATAGTGGTTGTTGTCTTGTCAAACGCTACTTTTTGGGGGTTTTCTTCCTTCACGCTTTACTACCCAGTTACCTGGGGTGACTTCTTTTCTTTGTGCTTACCTACTTAAATTTCAGACCCCTGAGATTTCCCTTGAGCCCACACACTAATGTCCTGAAATGTGCCCCAGAGTCCTTGGGATATCTTCCATTTCCTGAACTAACTTTTTGTTGATTTAGAAACCCTGATCCAGGGTGGGGTGGTAGGGGCTATATTGTGAAGTCACACTGAGGCTGAGGTGTAGGTTATTTTGTCTGTATATAAATATATGCATCATTGTTTGTATGTTGTGTTGTACACGTGTAGCTTATGTTCAATATATGTAAATATATATGCATACATGAAGTTTGGAGGAACAAATTTTGGGGATTCGATTCAGCCATCCTGGAAGCTATGTATCTAAAACAGCAAGAGTACATCTTTCTGGGTGTCCACGCTTTTCCTCCACTCCAAGGAACCCAACGACCTCTTGGAAACATCTCTTTTCAGTATTGCTCAGGGCAAAGTAGGCCTGTACTTGGAATTATTCTGAACTTTCATCTTCTATGAAATTGTATTTATTTTGCTTTTATTCCTGATGGATGTGGCCTGTGTTCTTGCAGCATATGAATCTATTCCCTGCGTGACATCAGAGAAACTGGTGTATTCCCCACTGAGTCCGTGTTCCCTTGCTTGTCTCTAAATGGACATAGGACTTTCCCAGTCTTTGGTCTTCATAGGTCTGGTAATGATTGGTTGTCTCTGACTTAGCTTGCCAGGAATCCATCGACTTTCTAGAGTCTGTGAATCTAAGAAAACTTTGAGCTGTGGTGGCTTAAAATGACTTTCTCTGCTCTGATCCCCACCCCTTCCTTTGTATTCCAGTTACAGTCCTATGCCTCATAATGTTTCAGTCATCCATGTTTTCACCCAAAAGGGACTCACTGGCCACCTGGTGGCTCAGGTTGTCATGCACCTAAAAATTCCTCCAACCTGAGAAAAATGTAGCTGAAGAAGCAAGAAAGAAGACCTACAGAATAGGGAGCAGGACCATGGGGACATGCATCATGGAGGCTGAGCAAAAGTGGATTTTAGCTTACCTCATAGAACTTGAAAATACCAGGGCACCTGGAGGGTGTCTGTCTATCTATCAGTCAATAAATAAATCAATCATTTTTTTGAGACAGGGTTTCTCTGTATAACAGCCCTGGCTGTCCTGGAACTCACTGTGTAGACCAGGCTGGTCTCAAGCTACCAGAGATCTGCCTGCCTCTACCTCCCGAGTGCTGAGATTAAAGGTATGTGCCACTACCACCCAGTTTGGAAGGTATTTCTCAACATGGAATGTTCTGGGTGTGATAACTGGCCTGCAAATGAAAGTATCTAGTATGAAAGTAAGCATACTGCCGAATCTCTGAAAATATGGTCCATGAGGAGAAGAGGCACACCAGGAAACCACCTGGATGTAACTCTGTGAGGAGAATGGGCACACAGGCAAAACACCTGCATGCAAGTCTATGAGGAGAATGCTCACACCAGAAGAACACCCGGATGCAGTTCTGAATGATTTTCCTGTCTGAGTGCTAGTTAGACAGATTCTAGGTGTGTGTTCTCATGAGAGAAGCATGTACTGTTAGCAGAGTGTCCCAAGCTGGGGCCAGTGTGGAATGTATACTCAGTGCATGCCTCTGGTGCTGCTCTGTGGCCAGGTGGGGCCATCCTGGCCTGACCCTCTGAGGTGCCTGCTCCTCATCTATACCCCAGGCACACAGGCTTTTGGGATCTCAGGAGAAAACAATGCCCATTGCTTCCCTGGCCATGGTGGGTGTGTTGTAATTGTCATTGTGGATTTCATATCCCCAAGTACAATGCAGATGAGAACCGAGTCAGGTATGTCCAGGCATGAATGAAACAAAGGAGCCCTGCCAGGTGGCAGTGACCCTTGGCTTTTCCCCATGCCAGCTCATGGATTCTTCTCACCACCTGTCTTTATTTTTCTTTCTTCCCATCTTTCTTCCCACCAAGCCTCATCTTTAATTATTAGAAGTAGCTTATGCAGGGCAGGAACTGGCCCCGAGGCACACAGTGATAGCCATGGGATGATCTCCAGGCACCAGTCCAGTGAGGGGCTGAATCTCAGTGATGAAGAGTGGAACCCAGGGCAAGATGAAGTCTTTGAATTGTGGGGCATTAGGCAAAGCTCTTGTACACTTCACCACTCATCAGGTTCATGTTCTTGAAGTTGCAAAGCATCCTGGATTTCAAGGACACCCAAAGCCTGTGCCACACTCACCACAGCTAGCAGAGGCGGGGCTTGGGAACTTAAAGTGAGATTAGGAGATGCTCCCTGCCCAGCCTGGGTCAGGTCAGAGTTTGTCAGTGTCGGCCCTCATCTGACAGTTCCTATGCAGATCTCCTCATTACTTCCTCTGTTCCTTTCAAAGTCTTCACTGATGTTATATAAGAAACATGCGTACATGCTTCATCTTTTAAACTTTTAATGCAGCGGGAAAAGCTGAAGCACCCTTTCATCCCTGCCAGCCAGCCAGCTATCCTTCTGGGGCTGTTCTTGTGATTTGTGTGTGGCTTCAGGAACTATGCCCTGTGCCCCTAAGCCAGGTGTTCAGGACACCCAAACTTTCAGGATTGTTTGGGGTTTGCTTTGATGAACTCTTAATCCCCTTTCTGAAGCAATCACAGTGGGTCTAAGGTCCTACCTGGGAGCATTTGCTGGGCTCTCTGCTCTGCCTGCTCTTTTAGATACACACAGTGCCCTTATGCCCTAAGTGTCTGTGGGACATGGACTGTGCTCTCTCTGGCCCTGGTGCTGGCTGTAGCTTTGGTTGATGCTCAGGTGGGCTTCTAAACCTTTGGCTCTAGGTATACTGGCTTCCAGCCCTGCCTGTGGGTTTCCTGCCTTGGCCCTGTGGTGACAGTGACCCCGACTTAGTGATTCTTTCATGAACCCTGCCTTGCAGCCCTTCTTCTCCACTGTACCAGTTCCTCAATGACTGCTGGAACTCAGCCTCCCATCAGTGATCTGCGCCACCTCTCCCCCGCCCCCAGTGCTGCCCTTCCTGTGCTCCAGGGAAGGCAGAACCCAGCGCTTCACCACCTTCCTACCAGCAGATACTTGGACTTCCTGTGTTACATTCATTGCCCATACCCAGTGGGGTTTATTACTGGTAGATGTAGGCCTATACTGCTGTCTGGACTCGCTGAGTCATTTGCTGTGCCACTCTTTGGCTAAAAAGTTTAGGACTAAGGGGATGTGTGGTGCAGAAGCTCAGTTGAATCAGAATCCTTTCTGGTAACTTCAACAATGTCTTGGAAACATAGGCACCTTAATGGTTAGACAAAGGTAGGGTTGTGAGCTATAGACAAGTTCCGGCCATGCTACTCAATGCCCACAAGACCGTGGTGTTTTTCTGCCATCCAGCAGACTCCTCCACTGCTATATATTAGACAATAGAGCAGCACCTTGTAGGGCTAAAGAGAACACAAGATGTGTATATCTGGTGCTTCAGACAGAGTGGGTGCTGGAGTAAGTTTGGAAGGCAGCCTTGATGATTCCTGAATAAGAATGAGACTGTGCATAATAACCCCACACATGCATGCACACATGCTGGCACACAGGCAATGCTCTCACATTAACTTAACTTGACACTCCCATCCTCGTGCATGCATGGTGCATGCATATGAAAGCATGCTGTCACACACGAACATACATAGGAGCACATGCTGTCACACACACACACACACACACACACACACACACGCACGCTCGCATGCACACGTGCAGTTGCCTGGACTCTATTTCTCAACAGGTATGCATAGCAGTGTTGATGTGATGAGGTTGTGGCTTGTGTTGAAAGCTTTCCAGATGTTCTCTTGTCCACAACATTACTTTGTTGTAATTAAAGAAAGATGCCTCTAAGTTATTGAAAAGGGTTTTCAGAAATTCTGAATCTTTGCTAAAGAAACACAGAAGAGGCTAGAAATAAACCGTTGGAAGCATAAAGGTGGCAACTCATAGAACCCATTAAAGACTTGTAGCACAGATGTGTGGCCTTTTGCCTGCTGTCTGGGGATGTTCTGGCTATGGAGGTAGCATGTGAGATGTGCCATGTTGCCCTGCAGTGGTTTTGTGCTCTGACTCTGTGCTTTCTCCCCAGGTCATGCACACACACAAGCCTCACTTCATGGCCTTGCACTGCCAAGAATTCGGAGGGAAAAACTACGAGGCCTCCATGTCTCACGTGGACAAGTTTGTCAAGTAAGTTTCAGCTGGAGCCTGTGGACTGTGGGGTAGGTCTTTGGATGGGATGTGGACTTGTATGCCACCCTTTGAAACTTATCTGTGGGTCATGTTGAGGCAGTTGCAATGTTCCCCCAGAGATGTGGCAGCTGCTTGCCTCTAGAGAGTAAGTACCTGTGATGCTAGGCTAGGGGACCAGGTCTTGGTGACCCATTAGAGCACCTAGGGTAGATGGGTGCTAGCTAGCCTGCTGTGGCAGATGATAGATGATGGGCATGACTGGGTTCTATAGCAGCTTCTGTACTTTGAGTGCCTGAGAGGCTAACATTGTGTCATCTAGAAAGGAGGCTCTATATATGTTGAGCCAATTTGCCTCCTTAGAGGACAGAACCATCGGGGCTCGGCCCAGGAATAAAGGGGTCTCTTGAGGTAGCTCTGTGAATGGACATAGAGGGGAACAGGTGCAAGCAGGCACCCAACCCTGAGCTCCAGGTCTGGAATCGGGGCCCTTCTTCTTCTGTGGCTTTTGGACCCAGCTCAGAAGGCCCTGTTTGCCCTTAGACACAGTCTGCCTTTTTTGGTCTTCTAGAAGCATCCTAATCATGACCAGAAAGGTGACTAGGGATGAAGAGGAACAGTCAAAATTTAGGGAATCCTGGATGTAGTTTTCAGTGGAGAAATGGAGTGAAGTTCTGAAAGTACTACAAGAACCACACCAGAGCTGTGCTGGGTTCATGTGCTGTTCCTGGTGTGTGGTTTTGAAAGAGGTCATCTAGACTACAGCTACCATGGGGAATGTGGCAGAAGATGTGTCCATGTGCTGTTTCTGGGACCTGCCCTCCATTGGAACAGCCTGCATGGACACAGCAGGGTCTTGAGTTTGTGACTTTGCCCAGTCCCCCGCAGGCACCGAAGGTGCTACCCACCCTGTGGGTCTCTAGTGTTCCCTCCATCCCTGGTTCTCTGCTGCCTCAGAGAGAGAGGGAGACAGGGTGCACATGCCCCAGAGCTCTTGTGGAGGTCAGAAGAAAACGTTTTAGTCAATTTCCCCACTTTTATGTGAGTTCTAGGACTGAAATTCAGGTTTCCAGGATTGTACAAGTGCCATTACCCCCTGAGCCATCGCATGGCCCTTGTTGACACTTTCTCTTGCCCCTTTACTCCTGTTTGCATGTGGCTTAAGCTTGAGGAGAAAAGAGGAAGTGTTCCTTCAGTGCTCAAATGCTGGTGACAGCCAGGAACCTCAATGTCCCTGTGTGTAGAAAGATCCTGCAACCAACCTGTTAACAATAGAGTCTCTTCCAAGCAGCACATGCTGCATTCCCACCTCTCAAGGTCTTGGAGCTTGATCAGGGGTCAAAAACCCTGCACATTGCTCCCAAATAGTCTGTAACTTCAAGGCAGTTTTACTGAAAGTGTTCAAAGCATTTTCCCCAATACTCTCTAAGCAAGTCTGGCCACATGGAGAAGCACAGCGCGGAGCACAGCTGAAGCGATCCTGAGGGAAATCAGTGTTCTGTTAGTCAGTGGAACAGCAACCACAGGCAGAGACATGCTGTGTGGAGTATCTGGACAGACTGCACCACCCCCTGCTCCTTGGTGCATGGCCTTGGTGTTGCAGGCTGAGAAGTGCCGTGTCCTATGTCTGGAAGATTCTGTGTCAATACATCCCATGTGGTTACCCTGCCTCAGAATGAATCCCAGTTGTAGTAAAGTGACATTTGGAGATGGAGATACAGCAGTGTAGCTTTGTAGCTTCAAGGTAGGGAGGATTTCTTTCAGAATGTGCAGTTTAGAAGATAAGATTCACATATTTGTAACGTTAAAGAGAGCCATATTGTTACAGATATTCTGAACAAAAGAGCTAGGTCACCCTATGAGAATCATCTGCAGCAACACGTCACTGACAGAAACCAGTGTTTATGCCAAGAACCGCAGGTTGTTAAGGGAAAGAAAAGCTTGTGGGCTAGAGCAGCCGAGCATCCGAAGGGAGAGGTGCAGGGGTGCTGAGCCCTGGGCACCTGCAGGCCACTGCCTTTGAGAAGGAGGTTCCACCACTACTGTCCCTTCGGTGGGCTGCGTGTAGCAGTGGTGCATGCCTTGCTGCTCTGGCTTTGAAGAGCAACTGTCCTTTAAGAAGGCTGGGGCTGTCTGGTGCCTTCCTGTGCATTTCCTGCACAGTGCCCTTTGCTCTTGGCTGGATGCAGCATTTACCTGGACCATTCTCCTTGGCCACAGAGCTTTCTGTACTGTTTATTTCAGTACAAGTCAGCTGCTGCTGATTCTCTCAGCCTTTGTTTGTATAAACAAGGTCATTGTTTGTAGTTTTGAAAGCTGCGTTTATTGGGAATGAATGGGAGCTTGTCAGTTCCCTCACTACTTCAAGGATGCCGTGTCATTGTCTTCTGTGTTTCATTGTTTCTGACCAGAGCCCAGCCCTGTGTTCATCTTCATCTTCTTGTGTATAATGTGCTTTCCCAGTGGCTCTCTTTCGTCTACACGTAGCTGCTTTGTGCAGCTGTTTGCCATGCTCTGGTTTCATATTTTTTATTTTGACTGTGTATCTATAGGTTTGACCACGTTTGGAGAACAGTAGTCACCTGTGTCTGCAGGTGCTGTTCAGTGGGAGCCCTCCCGCACTGCTTTACAGGGGTGCCTCCCAGAGTGGGAGCCCTCCCGCACTGCTTTACAGGGGTGCCTGCTCTCAGTCCAGTCTGTGGTTCTCGTTTGTCAGCACCAGAAGCTCCTTCTGTACATCCCTATTTTCCTTTAGGGCTGTGATCATATTAATAGCCGCCATTTAAGATTCTTTCAGCTAATCCTATTACTTTTGCCTTTCTGGGTCTGGATCTATTGATAGTTTATTTTGAAAATAAAAATTGGCACCAGTTTGTCATCCTTCCCATGTCAGGTAAATTTTTAAGCACATTTCTCTCTCTCACTGTCTGTCTCTCTCTGTCTCTCTGTCTGTCTTTCTGTCTCTCTCTGTCTCTGTCTCTCTCTGTGTATGTGTGTGTGTGTTTGTGTGTCTGTGTCTGTGTGTTGTCTATGGGGGGGCGGGGCACAAGTGTACCAGTGGCATGTGTGTGGAAGTCAGACAATAATTTGTAAGAGTTGATTCTCTTCTTCACCTTGTGTGTCTTGGGGATTGAACTCAAGTCATCATCCCTCGTTAAATCCCACGTTAAAGGCAGCTTTAATGTGACACCAGATGCACCTGGTGCTCAGGGTTGGTGCCCAGTCATCTTTACCCCTGATTTCTTGTGACTCGAATTCCAGTGTTCAGGGATGGTGCCTAGTCATTTCTAGCTCCATTCTTGACACCCAGGAGCACGTTGAGGTCAGTGGCTGCCAGCAGCAGTACCCCAAGGGTCCACTGAAGTCTATTGAAGGTCATCTGCTGCCCCTCCATTTCCTACACTTAACGGTTTCTTCTGGGGTCCTTCCCTAACCAGGTACCTTTGGGTCATATGCTGTACTTGCTTCTCACCTGCAGCAGAGGAAGAATGGCCCTTTGTCCCACATTTGGGGCTAGATGTGTGGTACTTCTTCTCCAGCTAACCTAAAATCAGTGATAAAGACAACTGCTTTGGGAGGAGCAGTGGGGTTCTGCTGCATTGACTGATGGGCACTACCACTGTCCTCACTGTGAGGCTGCCTGGGCTCTTGGGTAGCTGCAGGTGATGACTCCTCACCTCTGTAGATCCTATTTCTGTCACGCTCAGGTTTGAGCAGCAGACACTGGAAGTCACCTATACATGGTGTGTGGCCTAAGTGGGTCCCAAGTATTCCCATCAGTGTCTTCATCCCGGGGAGGCCTTGGGGTGTAGGCATCTCATGGGCCTGAGTGGAGCCTGAGTCTGCTCTCTGTGTGCTTGAGGATACATTGAACTTTGGTTTCACCTTGGCCATCACTGATTCTCCTCTTCCTCCTCCTTCCCTCCCTCACACTTTGCCCCATTAGGGGCTGTGTGGGTCTCTGGGTTTATGAAAAACTTGACTGGGAGCACACATGTGGGAAGGCATGCCTTTGCTTACTGTGCTCACTCTTTCATTCTCAGGGAACTACTATCAAGTGACGCAATGAAGGAGTACAACAGGGCTCGTGTCTACCTGGATGAAAACTACAAGTCACAGGAGCACTTCACGGTGAGTCATCTTTAAGCTATGACATGAGGCCCAGACCAAGAGAACCTGAAGAGTGCTGAGTTGGCTTGCATGCCCTGTCACAACACAGTGAAACTGTCCTAATAAAAAGCTGCTCACATTCTGTCGACTGTCAGGTGGTCTGAGTCCACTGAAACCTGGCAGAGCTGCTGGCTGAGACTTAAGATTGCATCCTCAGTTGCTGCTGCAGACAAAGCATGTGCAGGAGTTGGGATGTGGATGGCCAGTGAGGGGAGGCTGGCCTTGGGATTGAGATTGAACAGGAACCTTGGCTGTCCTGGTGAGCCCTCTGTACCAGTGCTCCTGTTCCTGGTCTTGGCCTGCTTCAGAACAGACATACCTTAGTACCAACTTAATTAGAATGGTCCCTCTTCTACAAGGGTCCTGGGTGTGGGGCCCAGTGTGGGCTAGCTGCCTTAGTTGGTAGGAGGCAGTGGGTCAGGAAATCTTATGAGACATTTGAAAGCTTTAATAACCATTGGTTTGAAGGACAGTGTCGTAAACTGTGGGGTGCCCAGGCCTTCGGGGCTTGAGTTAACTTTCCGTTCTTTCTGTCCCAGTGTCGTTTGTTTCATCCTCTGTCACACTGCTACATTCTTCTCCACGAGGAGAGAGCTGGCAGTGACCCTTGTCTGTCAGCCCGTCTTCTGCCTTGGGCTGGCCTTGAGCATCTGCTAGCCTTCTTTTGGAGCTATATGGGGAGATGTAACAACGGTGTGTGTCATAGTGAGCAGAACAGTGGTATGACTCCTGCCCTGCGTGGTGTGTGACTTTGGGGTGTCCTTGGACTAGAGAACCCCTATCAAGGTTTCAGTCTCTGCATTTGAGGCATCCAGTGCCAGGTTCGTTCTGGCCTCTCAAATACGTTTGTTCCACATCCTCTTTCCCCATACTCGGGTACCCTTGCCTCTAGCTGTGTCCTGCTCAGAATACAGTCCTCCTGCTTCTCTCTCTTCTTCCCTTTGCCCTTTCTGCTTCTGGATGCTTCTCTCCTGCTCTGTACTCCTTCTCGTCTTGTAAAGGGCCCCTCCCTTTAGACTTCTGGGAGTCCTTTGCCAGGATCCAGCTTCTTCACTTTTCAAGTCAGGCCTACATAGATTAATAAGATCAGACCTATTGGTGAGTATGGATAAGAGATTAGACACAACAGAAGGAGAGGGGATACAGAAGAAAGCAATGGGAACTGCTAGAAATGAAATGGAGGAAACAGCCCCAAGTGTCACTCTGAGATGATATCACATGGCCTGACATCATGTCCCTTGGGCCTTCCAGAGGGCAGAGGAAACAGAGATGCTTGGAGAAATAATGGCCGAGGGTTTCCATGATTCCACAAAACTTACGACCTCAAGATCTGATTGCAGCAATGGGATTTCCAGCCGAACCTCCAGACAGACTCTTGGTGAGGTACATCACCATCGAACCGTGGGGGCACCAGTGCTGCAAAAGGCTCATCGTCATACCCCCTCCATCCCCCCTCCATCAAGGCCTTATTCCACTGCAGGTGTCATCTGTAGGAAGGTCCTTTTCTCCACAGTTCCCTTTAAGTATATAGTCACAATGATACAAAAGCACAGGGCAGGGAGGATAAACCCCACGTGCACAAACAGGACTGGTTTGTCACTGCAGGAGCCTTCACAGCTGGACTGACAAGGGAAGAAGGCCATTGCCTAAGGATAGAGCATGGTTTGTTTGTTTTTGAATGTCCTATGATATTTTATTGAGAGAGAAATCACTTAATTGAAAAGCCAAGAAAGCCAAGAACCAAAGGTCCACACTCTGCTCTCCAGGCTGCAACTGGAACCTAAAGAGAAAGAGTCTCCTCCCGCAGCTCTTTTTATCCCCATTATTTTATCCCCAAACGGGCATGGTCAGCATTACAGGTACATAGACCTCTCCCTACATCCAGGCATGTGTTGTATGATAAGACTTCTCCCCAGGGAGACACAACACATGTCTCTACTCACCCCACATAGGAGAATCCATGATAGACCAAGTACAGATAGTCACCAAAGTCCTACTTGGTGAAACCATTATTTTTTTGTGGGGGGTGGGGGTTACTCTTACAAAGAATATAGGTGAAGGGTTACTTATAGGAGCACACATGACTCAAAGACAGCTGTATCTCCAAAGCCCACCCCAGCATGGGTGACAGCTCACAAAGCTGGGAACCTGGAGCATATTGTGCAGACTAGAGCATGGTTTGTGATAGATTTACTTTGCTCTCCATTGCTTGTCAAGTGGTGACTATGCCTTGGCATTCCTGTCCTGGTACCCAGTATCTCTATCAGCCACAGTGTGATCTGAAAGTGCCTCCATGTCTGATTGAGTGGTGATGATCAAGGGCTCTGCATGTCTGTCTGGAGTCATAGAGTAGAGGTCATTTATTCACTTAGCCCGGATTGTAACTACAGTGGCCCTGGGTCTTTGAGCACCATCCACTTCACACGCCTCCACTGCAATCCTTTGGTTTGTCATGGTCTTTGGTGGGAGCCTTAGGATGTTCTGGTAGGGAGGACCCACACCCATGAGGTCCTGAACATAGTTGGCAGCATCTGACTGCTAGGTAGCTATCCTCCTGCCCAGCTTGGTACCCTGTAGCTTGAGACAGAGAAATTTAATCTTTGCAAGATTGATGGTATCAGCTGAATGTTTTTAGCTGAGTCTGGTTCAAATAATAGGCCATTAATTGAAAAAGGAAATTGAGATGAATTTATCTTATACATAAATGCTGTCATGGGCATTAATAGGGATCAGAAAATAGTGGCCTGTTTCCAGCAAGCTGCTGAACTGAATGAACTGCCCCTGCTGTGTGAGCTGGC
>NW_024429182.1:59888015-60060515 GCF_017639785.1 Mesocricetus auratus | reverse complement strand
CCACCGTTAAATCCCAGTGTTTGGGCAAATGATTTCTTTGGGGCTTATGAGGTGCTCCCTCATTGATTGATTGATTTTTGACTCAATGAGCTTGCAGTCTACGCTTTATTTAGGACTTCCATCATAATTTTTTATACATTTAGGCTTGACTTTTTTATTTCCCTGTAACAGATGAGCTGACATTGGGCTATCAAACTGGGGGAAACAATTGCCACGAGGTTAATTTTGTTGTGGGCTCCATGCATCCTGAGGAGATGTGAGGCTTTTCCTGGCTATAGCCCAGACTCTGGAGGGAGTCTACCTAGCTGAGGACATATGTTTAGAACAGGCTAAGCCTCGTGTCTCCAGGAGGGGTGGTGCCTGTAGGGACCCGAGGATTTTCAAGTGGCTGACACTGGTTCTGGTGAGCTTGAGGACAAACGGAGACATGTCTCTTAGGAAGTTTCCTTTTCAGAAAGCAGCTGAGATCCACGACTAGCCATGTGTCCACCTGGCCTGGCAAGAAGACCAGAACGGCAGGTGCTAGGCACCACACAGGGGAACAATGGGAGCTTCGTGTTGGCCCGTCCTCACTGGGTTTTCCTGGGTGGAAAACATGACAGTGTCGACCATCCTGCTGTTTTTAGGGGTGAGGAATTTTACTTACTAACATCCAGAAGGGGGTGCTGAGTCTGTCAGAGCTGTGCAGATTTGATGCTGGAGAGCTGCCTGCTGAGAAGAAGAGGTAACCTTGGGCTTTAGCAGTTTCTGTAAAGGCCCAGCACTTTCTGCTCTGCCAGCCACTTCTCATGCTTCCTGTTCTTGGTGCTGGGCAGGCTCAGCTGTGTGCCTGTGGACATTGGGCAGATCCTGCAGCCCCTGCGGGCTTTAGACTTTGGGCACTGGGAGGACCCATGTGTGCTAACTGGGAGTTAAACAGACCCAGATGTTCCCATCAGATGTGCCTCTGCAGGCATCAGGTAGATGCAGATATGCCCCAAGTATGTCTACTAGATCCAGACATGTCCCCATGGGCACCAGGCAGACCCCAAAGTGCCTCTGCAAGTGTTGAGGACCCTCAGATAAGCCTCTGCAGGTGCTGAGGACCCTAATGTGCCCCTGTAGGTGTCGAACAGACATAGATGTTTCAGGAGATCCAGGTGTGCCTTCTGAGTGTTGGACAGGACAAAATGTGCCCCTGTGGGCACTGGAAGACTCAGATGTGGGACTGTCCTTAAGGCTCCTTGTCAGCTATGAGAAACAGTTGCCTATGTTCCCCACATTCTGCCTACTTTCTGATGGGGGACTTCGGGGCAGAGAGCTATAGTAATGTGGTACTCATGTCAGAGCTTTCATCTACTTATCCACAAGGGTCAGAGAGAGTGCATATGGCCCATGGATAGCCCACCTCTCCATTGTCACTCATATTTGGACATAAAGTAGTCAGGAACAAGAGGCTGTGATATCTACTGCTGGATTTTGGAGAGGGAGGGACCACCACGGGCATTCTAAGAAGCCTCGGTGCTGGAAGAAGGGATGGGGCCACCAGCTTGGGACTGGGTATCCTAGATTGAGTCTACGGCCTCTCGCAAGGGTGGAGTAGCCCTGTCCACCCATGTTGCCTGCTTGCCATGGATGAGTGGGTAAGAAAAGAACACTGGCTCCATCTTGGTTTAGGGAACATTGATTGAAGAGGGAATGGCAATGGCTGACTGGTGGGCAGTATGTTGGTATGTGCCCCAACACCTCCTCTCCTCACCATCATTCTGGCATTACCTCCCCTAGGTGTAGTACTGTGGAGATGCCACCAATCCAATACCAGGTTTAGAATAGGAGATGTCAGAGCCTAAGTCATCTTTACACATATGGTTGGTTCCCCTGGGATGCTAAGCAGCACCTCCTGAATTCGAGATGCCCATGACTAGATGGGAATGTTGCATCTTCTTATGGAACTGCTCTTTGCTGGACAGTGGTGTGCCCAACTCACCTCTGGCATTGGTCACACAAGAGTCTCGGAGGGAGGCACACATGTCCTATGCCACAGAGAGGTACACCAAGTAACCACCGCCAGCCATCTCATTGGAGGACAGAGAAGACAGGGACATTGATTTTCTTCTCAGGAACCGAAGTTTGACAGGCTTAGCTAAGAGCTTGGACCAACTTCCTTATCCTATTCCCCGGATTGGCCCTGGAAGACCAGGGTGTGCTCCTGTGTTGGGCCTGCTGCTGGTCTGAGGCACAGACACAAGGATGGCTCCCCTGACCCCTGCTCTCAGGACCTGTGTTCTAGGCTGATGAAAACATAGGACATGCGTGAAACATTGGCTGAGGATTTGAGAATGCAGGAGGGTGAGGAGGTGCTGAAGAAGCATCACGTCTTACAAAAGGGGAAGGGAGAAATCTGTGGAGTGTGGTTCACTCAGCTCACCTAGCTAGCGAACCCTGCACAAGGAGTTTTCTGTGCCAGGTAGTTCAGAGTTGTGTGGACCGCAGCAGAAGGACCAAAGTCTCCACTGAGCTCGAAGCCCCAACACTCGACTATAGCCAGCTGCATCTATTGGTCCTTCTGGCTAGTCACTCCAGAAGGGCTAGCTGGGTTCCTATAGTGTCATTGTGTGTGTTTTGCTTGATACATCAGCTGACATCCCAAGTTAATGTCAATGTGCAAGCGTGGGTGACCCAGGCCACATTAGAAGATACCAGGCAGGTAGTGCTCACACTCTGGCAGCCACCACGGAGCCCTTAGTGGCCAGCACTGCCCGAGTTGGGTCCTCACAGCTGCTGGGCATTAGGCTGTCCTTAGCAGGAGTGGATCCAAGAGAAGTTTAGTAACTCACCCAGAGCACAGCACAGTGGAAGCCTATGCTTTCAGTTGGACTACAGAGCTGACTACACATAACATGTATCATGTTACACACTACATGTGACATGACATGTTATACATAATACATCTAATGCTCTGACTTGAAGGAACAGACAGACACTTAAACCAACACACATGAGGACATATAGGAAGCACCTAGCATGATGGTGTAGGTAGAGAATGCCTTGGGGATCTGGCATCCAGGGAGCAGATGTTGTATTGAGCAGCACAGGGATGGGCTCTCATTACTGGTACATAGAATATCTGAACATGATTGGCCAGGAGAGAGGAAGCCAGAGTTATGCCATGCTTAGAGCATCAAAGAAAGAATCAGGGTGTGATGACGTGGTCAGTGAGGACTACTGCAGACTTGGGGACATGGGGAGGCAGTCAACTGGGGACTGGTCGGTTGTTTCTAATTTAAAGGTCTAGCTGATCTAGACCTAGATTCATATTGAAGTAAATTCACAAAGTAGACTAGAAATAATGATCCAACTTCAGTCTTCTGCCTTTCAAAAGAGAGATGTAAGGTCAGACCTTGGTGAGTAGAGACCAGTGGAGAGTTCCCGTATCCTAGTGGGATGTGGAAACCAGATGGAGCGTGGGCAATCCAATAAATAAAGCTGTATTTTAGTCTCTTTTTCCACATGCTCTCTGTCCTCCATTGAACTCAACACTGTGCCCCCAGGGACGCACTTTCACCTATTGTGCTGTGGTTTGAAGATTCAACTCAGAGACAAACAAGAACCACTTGAGATGTAGGCTCAACTTCATGAGTTGACTACATTGGAATAATGAAAGCAAGGTTCCTTCAGTGAGCCACCAGGGAGCAGTACTCGCACGAGCTGCCAGAACTGGCTTTGTTTACATGGAAGCACTTTGTTTAGATCTTTGTCATATTGTCCCATGTTCAGTGGCTTGCAGGTTATCAATTTGTAAATGTTTCTGCAGGAAGCTGAAATTTTAATAACATTACCCTCTTATAATAGCATCAAAATATGAGCTATTCAGGACTGTGTTAGGTCAGTGCTATGTAAGACCCGTATCCTGAGAGCGTTAGCATGCTGCTTGCACCAGCCATCGAGATTGGAGTACATGGAGCTGTACCAGGCTCAGGGGAGGCTCAGTAGTGTTGTAGCTATTCCACCCAGGGACACGATGCTTCAGTGCCATTCTAATCCAAGTTAGAGCAGAATTTTTTGTAGAAATGAAAAATCTGGATTTACGTTCTATGTGGAAGTGTAAAGGACATACAGTGACCACACTGGACAGAGTTGGAGGGCTCATCTTGCCTGATCAAGATTGGCTACAGATCTGCAGTGGGTAAGACAATTGAGTGTTACCATAAAACCAGAAAAACAGGCCATGGGCCAGAGAGGAGGTCCTAGAAACCATCTGCATTAGACTAGCCTCAAGCTCCAGTCCTCTTGCCTTAACGTCTCAGGGCTGGGAGAGTTTTGGCAAGGTGTTCAGGCTATTCAGCCATGAAGGTATGACCTGCATAAGGGAAGAGTGGCCCTCAGATGACCGCCTGCCTTGAGTAAGCCCCAGATCTCACCAGAAACTATGGATATTAATTTCCATGTGGTTACAAACTTGAGGGAGAAGTGATGGCAGGCATGAAGTATTAAGAACCCAGTCAGCATCAAATGAAACATTTGGTTTTTGTTTTTGCGAAAGTTGAGGCAGTTCACAGCCCATGAGACAACATTTGCAAAAGTTACCTGGCCAAGAATTTTCACCTGAAGTTCTTCATGCAAATAACCATTACCAATAAATAAACATAGGACAGAGGACCTGAGTTTTAACCTGATGGGAGATCTGAACAGACTTACCAGTAAGGTGACCTGCTGGCCACAAGGACAGTGTCCTTGTCTCTGAGTGTCCCAGCTTTTAGTGCAGAGCACTGCCCCTGCAGTGTGCTGACAGGTGCCCAGTTTACAAGTGGTGAGGGATCCCCTCACATCTGGACTCTGCATGTGGACCCAGCTGCCACAGAAGGTGTGAAGCTTCACCTGGGCACCTGTGCCTGGTGCCAGATGGCCTGCTGTGGGAGCGTACATGGGATAAGGACCAGCCTCATCCAAGGGCGGCAGAAACCTCATCCAAGGGCAGCAAGGAGCATGGGCACTGCCGACCCTATAACCACACACATGTGGTACCACCCACCTGCCCCAGCTAATTGGGACACCTGGTCCCACGACCCTGCCTATCCCCCCATGTGTCCTCCACTTCCAAAGCTGTGGACATTGTGTCTTCACTAAAAGCAGGTTCTGTGGTCATTGTCCCCAAAGCCTTCAGGGGCCTGTGTTTGCAATTATGGCTTGTAATCTGTCCTGGCCTTCCCTCCTACTCCCATGGGTCACTTGGCTGGTGGTGACAATACCAGTCAGCTATGAGCCTTGGGCCCTGTGGCAGGAGAGCAGTGTGGAGTGGGGAGCCTGTGGCTGGGCTGCATGTATGGGGAGGGGTGATGGAGGCTTGGCACTCCTGGCCAGCTCATCCAGGCCAGGCTACTTACTGTCTAGGGCCTCAGTTACTATACGTCTACCTTTGTCTTGTGCTCTCTGGTGAGAAATCCCTAACAGGTCTTTGGTGAAGCTGAGCCAGGTGCCTGGTGGCGGCAGATCCATCAGGCTGTAGACAGGCATGATCGAGGGCCATGTCACACGAGCCTAGGAAACAAATACACTGCAGGAAATGTATTGGTGAACAAACTGAAAGATTGTAAAGCTCTTAAGGACTTTGATGCTTGTTAGCATTTTTTGACAGAAAATCACTGAAGCAGTGGACATAAAAAAATAGTGCTGGGGCTCACAGTGTAGCTGCTCATTCTATTTATTTGGCCTCAAGTGACGTTTCTCTTCGGAGTCCCCTGTGAGCCTTGTTCTGCTTGTATAGACTCGGTTTTTCCTGGGAGTTCCAGTAAGCCCTGGCCTCTGCCTCATGCATGCCTGGTCTCCTTGAGGTGTCTTTGTGCTGCGGATGGAGACCAAGCCATCTCATGTAGCACTGTGTCCCCTCAGCCCTGACAAGCTTGACCTCAGATGCAGGAGCATCCTGGGTCCTTGCCCGCTAGAACCTAGTTTTCAGGGCCTACAGCACTCCAGTGGGGGCTGCTCTAGGGACTTTTCTCCTCTGACCTCTAAGGTTTTCATGTAGATGATTGCTGGGGCTCCTGCAGAAGGCCCAGATCAAGGTCTCTCTGTCTTATGCTGGGCATCTGTGGCTTCAGTGGCTAGGTCTCTGTACTTTCACCAAGTCCTCAACCACTTCCTTGTTTGTAGCTCAGTGCCCAGAACAAAGGTTTGAATGGTCTGTGGGAACTTCAACATCTGGCCCAGCACCAGTCTGCATAGTATGTTTCTCTAAAACTAGCCCCAGCTGGAAAGGGAGAGGTTCTTGTCTGTGAGCCAGGTTGCTACTTATAAGATACAGCAGTAGGGACAGCTGATTGGTTGGTGTGTATTTTAACCATGTTTATCGAGTTATACCCTGCTGACCCTTTAGCCATGAGATGGTGGTTAGGATCAGTTTTGCTGAGCAGCTTCTAGTTTCTGGTTAACCTGCAGTGCCAAGGTATGTACACATCTGGGTGCGGGTCGGTGTGGTATCTGTAGGGTGTGGTGGTCAAGAGTGGTCTCTCCCTGAGCTTCTGCTAGTGGTTAGGGTTGTGATCTTTGGTCTTTATATTTAGTCCTCATGTGGTTTGGATTCATGTCCTTTGGACTGGCTGCTTGCTGTTTTACAGGTTTAAATAGATTGTGTTTACATGAAGAGGAGGACCCAGGAGGACGTAGTTCATGACTTCTATGCCTGCATTCTGATTCTCCGGTTGACACTGCCGAAGGACTTCCTCATCTTGTCTGTGATGGAGCTTCACAGTTTACTTGCAGGGAGGAATTGCATTGTCAGAGGTTGTCCTTCCACAATTGTGGTTAATAGGTGGCTGGGCTGGTGCCCAGCCTTCCAGCCAAGGGTGAGCTATAGCCTATACGGCACAGGCCCCCATTTTTAAACCTCACATGGCCAGACCCCTCCTCTGCAGATGGCCCTTGTTCTTACAAAGGCTGAGGACAAGTGCCAGGCTGCCATCACCAGAAAGCATTGTCCCAAATGTCTCAGGGTCATTGAGTGTGACACAAAGCCACTGGGACATGGGAAGCGACTCCTGAGAATCATGAAAGTGCCCTTCCCAAAGGGAAGCCAGCTTCCCCAGTTCTTGTCTGTTGTAGTTTGTGAGAAGGTCTTAGTTTTTTGTTTAAAAAAAAAACACAAATATTTGTTCACGTGTCTGCCTATCCATCCATCGTGTGCAGGTGACTGTGTGCATGTGGAAGTTAGGACCACTCTTGGGAGCTTTTCCTCTCCTTCCATGTGTGGGACCCAGGGATCAAACCCAGGTCATCGGTCCTGACACACATACTTCTACCCACTTATTAGTCCAGTTTCTCATTTTGTACAAGGTAAAGTGGTGTAAAACTTGAAGGAATTTCCTGTGTACTTTTTCCCTTGGTTAAGAGTTAAGGATGCCCTAACTGTGTCATTCATGTATAGCATTTTCCTCAAACCACGTATCTTGAGATCTGGCTTCCACTCAGCTGTGTCCACAGCATGAGAACTCACTGATGGTAACTTCTCTCTGGTTCCTCGTCTGTCAACTCTGGACAATACTTACACTCGGCAGACAAAGTGACCTGCCTGAGCATACTTTGCATTTTCACTCATCTTAAAACTGATGAGCGTGTGGAACCAGAGATTTTGTATGTGGGGACAAGAGAATGATGTGGCCCTTCAGCTCTTCAAGGGCATGTGAAACCCAACTGTACACATCCTTTCTTGCAGAATGTTTAAAGTTTAGATAGCTTCAGTATGCATCCTCCCCTGGCAGGGGCGCCCTTCCCATCCAACTCCTGTAGCAGATTAGGGCCTGCATTTACCAGAGTAGGTCTGAAAGATTGGCCATTCAGTGGGCAAACATCTCTCAAGCGGAAATTGTTACACTTTGCTCTTCATCTTGAAATGAATGTTTGGTTGTCAGTTTTTATTGCTGATGTAATGAATAAAGCCCAGTGACGGCCACTGTCCCTGAGGCAGCACCAGTTCTTGGGCAGAGAAGGGCTGGTGTGCAGCACTATGGGCATCCCACTCCCACCATGCCCTCGGCTCCTGGGAATCAGAGCAGAGTGGTGATTCCACCCCACACCACCGCTTTATTTTCTTTGTATTGCTGTTCCTGCTGTCCCAGATGCCTGGCTGCTGGTTCCTGAGCTGGAACTGGGCAGCAGGATTGGACAGGCAGTTTTGGTCCATGACTGACAAGTTTTATGTATCTCTGTATGAGTCCAGCAAGGCAATGATCACACTGAGCTTGTTTCATAAATGCTGCTGTACAGCTTGGGACAGCAAGCGCTTCCATGTGGCCCAGATTATCTAAGCCACAGTCCCTTTGGGTTGGAGCAAGTCTCTTTAATAAATGTTGGCTGTCCTTCCAACCGTCATAATTATTTAAAGGGTTTTCAAAAGAGAGGGGACAAATCAAATCAGGCCATTGCTGCCGCATCCCATTGTGGAGGTAAGTGTATTTGTAAAACGTGGGTCTTGTTAGCGTCTCCTCCCAGTTTTCATCTATTATCACAATAATTGAGTTTGTAGCTGGAATTAAATTCATCAAATTGTGTTATCCTCTTTAGAAATTGGATAGGCACCCTGGCAGGGAGAGGCAGAAGTTAATCCGCTTTGCTAAAGCCTCCAGTGGCACCATGCAGCAGGGTGAGGAGGCTCAAGCGTCTTCCTGTCACCTCAGACACGGTGTGATTTCTCCTCGATCCCCAGTGCAAATAATGACATTTGAATCGAGCATTAACAGGCTTAATTACTTTAAAATTGTCATTTTAATTTACACTGATATAGTATTGATCATACAAGCAGAGATTAAGCTGTTCAGCGGAGCGGATGATGGGGAATTAAACATTAAAGGGTCCTCGAGGGGCTGTGCACACTGCCTGGCGTGCGCCGGAAGAGGGATGATAGTTCTTAGTAATGAACTGGCGGCATGCGAGGACATGAATCTTGGGCTTCTGGAAAAGGGGAAATAATGGGGTTTGGGACGCATTTGCAGGTTATTCATTCGCTGCCATGCGCCAGTTCTCCAGTGATTCATCCACCTCGCCAGCGTTTATTTATCCAGCCGATTCCAGAGCTCTGACCTTTTGCTAAGTACACTGAGCATAAGTTAGAGTGGAGATTTTTCAGGTGCAACTTTTTATCAGTGTTTGTTATTTTTTTTCTTATTTCCAATTGGCATCCAACATAGTGGCTCCAGTTTTTGGATGTTCTCAGGTCTGCAGGCCCTTGCAGATGGTCCAGTGGCGAGGGCAGGATATTTGAGGGAAAGTGGGGAAGGGTGTCTCATACACTACTGTTGACATTTCAAGGGTAGTCCAGATTTTAATCTCACATCCTGGTGTATGGATGGATGTCATAAGATGTCACATTTGTGCTGTCACATGGTGACCCTTTGCCCCACTTCCCAGTTTGTAAGTTTTCTGGCTCAGACTTGTTGCTATAAGTATTTAGATGCTAGGTAGAGTATGAGAAGGAAGACGGCATTTCTGTCTCAGAAACAGATGTATCTGACTGATTCCTTTTGGCTAAAATGAGAACCCATCAAATCTCTTAACCTCAGGAAGGTCTGCTTTTCTTAGGTTACATCATAAAAACTTAAGTGATTGATTTTTATACTCACCAGGGAGTGATGAAATTCTTGGTCACTATCCATAATGGCTCTATTTTAGACCGTGTGCTGGAGATTTAATTAAAGTATAATCAGGGAACTGAGAGAGTGCTGATGCTTCTCCTCAAGGTGGACATGCATGTGCATGGCATGTTAGTTAGAAGAGCTCTTTTTTGTTTTGTGGATTTTTTGTTTGTTTATTTTGTTTTCAAGTCATGATTTCTCTGTGTAGCCTGACTGTCCTGGAACTCATTCTGTAGACCAGGCCGGTCTCAAACTCAAAGAGAGCTGGCTGCCTCTGCCTCCGAAGTGCTGGGATTAAAGGTGTGCACCAGCACCATCCAAAGGACACATTATTACAAGTGTTTACTGGATGCTAGCCGGGCTCGTCACTGTGCGCATGCAGAGGTGCTGGGTCTCGCTGTTGCACGTGCACAGGGTGCCAGAAGGACTCCTCATTCCTGGAGCCCCCTCCTCTTCACAAGTTAAGGTCTTGTTGCACATCTTAGTGGTTGCAGCCTTTTTGATGGCGCTTGTCATGTGTTGGTTTCTGTAAGAGCCTTTCATGACCACCTCTGTGATCCCATATGACTCCTGGCAACCACTGGGCACAGCCCACCTTCTGGGTGTTGTTTTCAACCCTTAGCCATTGTCACCAGGGCAAAACTGGGATGCTGAGCATGGAGTAATGCGTGGCACTGGCTAGCAGATTTCAGGCAAGTGGTCCACTGATGGTGCCAGTGTTCTTGGCCCAACTGTGGCCCTTTTGACATGGATCATGTATAGCCTTGGGATTATTAGCAGTAACAAGGAGGGGGGAAGAAGCTTCAAGTCCCATTTTATAAGCCAGAAGTAACAAGACACAGAGGCCCTGGGGGCCTGGCAGCTACATGTGAATGGGTTAACCTTTTCTTAATTTCTCTTGTCATTCAGTTGGTGGGTTATAACCAGTATCCCATATTGTGAATACTGTATGCCATTAATGAGAGCAGACCAGTAAGGCTTCACAGGCATGTAGATCCCCTCCACTCCTGCTGCATAACTGTGTCCATGCAGGAGGCACGTGTGGTTCAGATAATGTGGATGTGATTAGGATTACAGGCTTAATTTCTAGAAGAGCTGGTTCTCCCATGTTCTCTCCCCACTCCTTTGTCTTCTTTGTGTTTGCACACTAATTTTGGGTGAGATTATGGAGACCCCGTTAGTCATCAGAGGCAACTGTGTGCGTCTGACCTGGCAGAACTCGGTCCACTCCAGCGGGGCAGCTTGCGTTCTCTTCACAGCTCACCCACATGCTGCTGTTCGTGTGGTGCTTCCATCTTAAACCTATAGCTCACTTCTCCCTCACCTATGGGGTCTTTTCCTCTGGCTCTGTCTACACTGGCTACTGCAAGGTGTCCCATCTGCTGTCTGCAATCTCTCCTGGTTCTGTGGCCCTGCATGTTCCATGCCACTCCTTAGCTCCTTTTCCTCTTCAACCTCTACTTCCCCCACTGGTCACAACTCTCTTCCAGAAAGTCCATTTGTCTCTGGCTCCACCAAAACCTACATGTCCAACCTTTTGAAATAAAATTTCCACTGCAGCCTGGGTACTCTGTGTCATCAGAATCCCACATGTCGCCTGCTACCCTACCCCCTCCCCGAGGCTCGTCATCACTCATCTGTAAAGCTGACCAGTAAGAAGGACATAGCTGACCTCCAATCCTGAAGCAGAGTGCTAGTCAAGGAGGTATTGGCCCCTGACTCAGCTGCAGCCAGTGCCATCCTTAGTGACCTTCCAGGAACCCCCTACAGTGGTGCCTCCCTGGGCTTGCTGGTGTGCCCTTCCTTCTTCCTTGACCTGTACTTGCCTGCTTCTGTCCTGATATTCTGGCACTGTTTCTCTCTTTAAATGAGAATGGCAGATGCGTGTGAGGTCAGGACAGTGGTGCTGAGTCTGGAAAGTGCAAACATCGGGTCCGCTTGATGGGTGTCACTTTTCCCTGGTCTTTGTCAGAAAGGTCTAATTTATAACAAGGCCATTAGTGGGTGATAGCTTGTTTTGGACATCTTTCCCGTAAGAGTTCTTCGTGATTTGCCTCAGAAAAGAAGTGAAGGTCTCCTTGCGGTGGTTAAAGTCCCAAGCCCTGCTGCTTGCAATACCAGGTCGGGAACAGAGTGCCCTGGAGCCCCCTTTCTTCTGAGGGTAGCCTTGGTTCTTTCTTTCTGGTTGAGGCAGAGGTCATGTTTTGGGCTGGGAGAGGCATGTTCAAGTGGGGACTTTTGGAAGTACTGAGATTGCTTCTCTGCTGTGGAGTCTTGAGTCTTGAGGGAATAGGTTCAACAGAGGTGATACCCCTGACAGAGCATTGGGCCCTATTGGCTCCTGACAGCATGGAGATCTGAGGAATCCAGTGCTGTTCTTACCATCCCTGTGTTGTGGAAGAGAGACTTACAGTAGCCTGATGATAGTCCTGAGCCCCAAAGAGGCAGACACAGGATTACACAGGGAGTACTCGCTCTAGACCTGTATTGTATGATCAGAAACAGGATATAGTGGAATGATTCTAGCTAGGCTATGAAACTGTAGGCGAGGAGGTGACATGTTGTCACAATGCAGGGCCTGCATCAGAGCTTACGGACAGGCTCCTGCACACTGAGACCTGCCAGCAGCTTCTCTGGGTGCAGGAGTCAGGAGGAGAGCCTTGTGTCCTGATTGTGTTTACCCAACAGACTTCTGGCCTTTTCTGCTTCTGTGACCACCATCATTTTCCTGGGTGGGGAGAGGTGGGCTCACTGGACAGTAGCAACTCCAGAGTTTAAAAGTTGAACATGTTTCTCCCGTGCTTTGCACTTACTAGAAACTGCAGGAATGAAAATATACTCAGTGAATTACAACTAGGACAGAAGGAAATACCATCTGGAGTGTGGCACATTTTGGGTGCACACATTGTTGAGTACATATGGCTCAGAGTTGGCTGGTGTAAAGGGAGCTTGGGGAACAAGCTGAGAGAGAGGATGCAAGAATAGAGATAATATTTTTAAAAGATTTATTTATTTTTGTTTTATGTGTACGTGTTTTGCCTGTGTGTGTATATATGTACCACATGTGTGCTGCTCCTGGAAAACCAGAAGAAAGTCTTGTATCTTCTGGAATTAGAGCTACCCTGTGGATACTAGGAAACAAGCCTTGGTCCTCTACAAGAATAGTGGGTGCTCTTCGACTCTAAGACATCTCTTCAGCCCCAGAAATTGTTTTGGGAGGGATGATAAGTCGCAAACTTCCAGAGTTATGGAAAGTCTCTGTACAGAACTGGGAATGCCAGTTAGTTCCAGTCAGAATTGAAAAAGAAAGCCATACCAGGTAGATTTTAATACAATTGAAAGCAGAGTAGAAGAAAGAAAAAAATTAACCATTATTTGACAGCTCATGTTCCAGCACAACTCATAGAAGCAGGGAATGGAGGGGTGTGGCCCTTGATGTCGCAGTGGGAGACTTCCACATGGAGTTCTGTCTAGTAAGATCATTTAAGAATGAAGGAGATGTTGAGATGGTAGTTGTACTGGCTAGTTTATGTCAACTTGAAACTAGCTTGAGTCATTTGGGAAGAGTAAATCTCAATTGAGAAAATGCTCTTACAAATATAGCCTGTGGACAAGCTTCTGGTACATTTTCTTAATTAATAACTGATGTGGAAAGTTCCATCCTGTGTCTCCCTGGGCTAGTGATCTTGAGTGCTGTAAGACACCAGGCCGAGAAAGCCATGAGGAACAAGTAGAGTAAGCAGTGCTCCTCCATGGACTCTGCATCAGGCTTCTGCCCTGCGTTAGTTCCTTCCTGACTTCCTTCCGTGATGGACTATGATGTGGAAACATGAGTGAAATAAACCCTTTCCTCCCCAAGTTGCTTATTTATGGTCATGGTGTTTCATCATAGTAATAGAACCCTAACTAAGACCATGGTGCAGGCCTCTAACCAAGTCAGTCTGGGATGAATAGCAAGATTCTGCCCCCCAAAACTCAAAGAAAGGTGCAATAAAGGTGAAAAGGGCATTCTTATTCACGTGAAATCAGAAAAGACTCATGGTCAGCAGACCCACAGAAAAGATGATAAATGTTGAAGAATGGTCTTTAGACAGTGACCCAAGTAAAGGAGGGAGGGACGCAAGGAGGGAGGGGAAGAGATGGGAAATGTGGGGCTCCATAAGTGGGATCAGGGATCATCTGTGAGAGAGATGTCCATCACAAAGGACAGGGGTAAGTGGCATTCTCACTTCAAGGCCTTGCAGCCTGAAAGGAGTGACAGTTAAGGAATGTCAGACCTGGAGTGTGGCCATCAGGACCAAGAGCTCACTCACATAACACCCTTGAAAGAATCTCACCACAGTAGTATTTCCCATGAGCTTGGAACGAAGTTAAATGATTTGGAAAAGAAGTAGACGGCAGTTTTCCAATATAATTGAAATTCAAAAATCAATTAAAGCCTTCCTGCAGTGTTTTCTGTGTCCCGCACTTTGCTAATGGCAGGAGGTATTTTGTAAACAACCCTTGCTCAGTGCTGGCCTCTCTTAAAGTGCATTGTGCTTTAATTATCCTATATCCATAATGTACATAACTGGGATTGTAATTGAAAAGCTAATGATTTTTAGAAGCCAAAAGAGAAATCAGCGCTGTTGCAGTGATGTAAACTCATCACATAATTTAATTGCCATGAAAGTCTATTGATTGACCTCTGAAACCATTCAGATATGGAAAAAGTATAACTTAATAAATTTAATAATTAAAACTAGATGTTATTTTAAGTTGATTTTATATTATTATCAAAACTTAGTTTGCAAAATCTATATTATCAAAAAGTATCTAGGTTGCATAAGCTCTAAGTCTGAGAGGAAGGTACCTCAGGGGTGCCAGTGGAGGTCTAGATGCCTGTATGGGAAGCCCCATCCTCACATAGCTTTGTCTCTAATAACTATGCAAAAAGCCTCAGGGTTGGCATCCTTTCTCATCATGGCAGAGGCATGCTGAATGAATTTTGCAAAGTTGTATTCTTCTGTCCACATACCTCCTGCCATGGTGAAACAGATAGCAGGACTTGCCTTTGCCTTCTGTGGTCATCAGCCACCCAGAAAATAGATGGAATCAGGCAAAGCAAGTGACACAGGTGACTGCATACCTCCAAGGAGGCACCTTCTGGCCTGAGTAGATGATGTCTTAGCTCTGCTGTAGTACCTTGTTCATCTTTAGTGCTTACTTGATGTCTTCAGTCAAGCTAGAAATGGCCTGTCCTAGGGACCACTGTCCTTGCAAAGCTGCAGGGCAGGACATTTTAGAGGACCTCTTCCTACCCTCTTTTTATGATTAATTTTCTGACCTCTGGCCAGAAGTTGTCCAGCCCCTCTGACATCTTGAAGAGAGTGAAGGAAGGCAGTTAAGCCATGCATGATCAAAATGATTCAGATTAACTGTGGATTCAGATTAATAGTGGCTACTCACATCACTACTGGCTTCCATGGTGTGCACTTTGTCTCCTTTGCTCTTGGCATGGTAGTCGCATTGTACATCTATGGTCATCCTCTTGGCTCACTCCTAGGTTGCTTCTGATCCTTGGCTCTGTTTCTGTGGCTACTCCTTGTTCCTACTGATCACTTTGTGTCCCTACTGACTGATTTGTGCCCCTACTTTTTATCCCTTACCCACCCCTGGTTCCTCTATCTAGTCATTTTCCTTCTTGTCTGATGCTCCCTAGGTGTAGACCTTCATCCCTGCTCTCTTCTCCACTCCTAGTTCCTGGTGGTGAGTTCATCATTTCATGAAAGAACTATTCATGTGCTCACACTCAGTGGCTACCCAGGCCAGTGGTTTGGCCACTGTGCTGGGTAGTTTTATTTCAGCTTGACACAAGTTAGAGTTATATGAAAGGAGGGAACCTCAGTTGAGAAAATACCTCCATAAGATCTGGCTATAAGACATTTTCTTAATTAGTGATTGATGGGGGAGGGCCCAGCATTGTATGTGGTGCCATTCCAGGAATGATGGTCCTGAGTTCAATAAGAAAACAGACTGTGCAAGCCATGGGGAGCAAGCCCCTGCATGGCTTCTACATCAGCTCCTGCCTCCAGGTTCCTGCCCTGCTTGAACTCCTGTCCTGACTTCCTTTGATGATGAAAAATGATGTGGAAGCAAAAGCCAAACAACCCCCCCCAACACACACACCAATTTATTTTGGTCATGATATTTTATAACATCAATACCAACCCTAACTGAGACAGCCACCTTGACCATTTCTCCCAGTTTTAGGTCTGGTGGTTGTGGCTACCGGGCTTTCTAGCTTGTTCACAGGCTTCTATTCATCTGCCTTACTTAAATAGCCTACAACTACCTGCCTAGGAATGGCACTGCCCCTAGTGGGCTTGGACCTCCTGCATCAATTATCAATCAAGAAAATGCCCCACAGACATGCCTATAGGCCAGTCTGATTGAGACAGTTCTTCAGTTACGGTTCCCTCTTCCTAGTTAACTCTAGTTTTGTTAAGTTGACAATAGAAACAAACCTGTACCCCACCATACATACAGACCATGTGCCTCATCCTAGTAGGGACCTAGTCTTACCTTTTGCTGTCCACACATTCAAGGTATGTACCTCTGCCACAGCCGTCTTCAAGACTGTCTTCTTATTTGGCTGTTCTACACTATGGTAATGTGAAATGTTAACAGGCCTACTAATCTGGTAGAATTTATTGTAGTCCAATACGAGATATTAAGTGGCTGTTGTGTGTAGTGTTTACCCTCACTGTCAGGATGACTTGTGCTTTGCCCTGGCAGACAGGGCCCTGCCCTTCCCAGGCTGCCTAATTGGAGATGCAACAACCAGGAGCTGTGACAGGGTTCAGCACCCCATGTACGACATGCCAGCTCCCATGGTGCACGCTTTATAAAATGCTCCTTAATTCAGGGACAGAATATCATTAACTTTGTAAGTGGATGAATACAGTGGACAACCAATTTAATTAACTTCTAATGTTGGCTGTTGGATGGGAGATGGAATGAAATTATGTGTGCATCTCTCGGGCCAACAGCCAGCCTGGATGGGGCTTGGTGCCGAGGGTCAGGAGGTGGGGAGGGAGCAGCTTTGTGCCATCTCTCTTGTCCAGCCCTAGGAGCTTGAGATGCGTCATCTCTCAGTTTGTACTGGTTACAAAGGAGGACACCCTGTGACAGCGACATGCTAAATGTAGCCTTTCCCACGTGCAACCCCCCACCAGTTATGCTAGGGAGACTGGCGGTAATGCTGCCTCATCCAATTAGATTGGCTGCCTGTGAGTTTATTATACAGGGAAGGATCAATAAAGCTCTGCATTGATTGAAACAAAAGCTTTGTTTCATTTATTATTGTTTATAATCTAATGAATGTTAAAATAACTTTGCTTTGATTTATTACTCAATCTGTTAAATTGTTTTAAAGTCAGTTCTCGCGGGGCTTACCTTTGGGGCATGATCAGTATTTTCTGTGAACACAGTTTCTCAGAAACTGTGCTTTAGGTCATTTTTGAGACTTGGGCAGGCAGTTGAGTATACGAGGTCAGAGCTGCCCAGCCAGCTAAGGACACTATGCTGTTGTAATTCCTCAGAGAACTACTCTGTTCTGGGGGACTCTTGTCATAGTCTTGCCCTCAATGAGCTTCCCCCCATAAGGAGGCAAGTCTCAGGCAGCTGGGTATGCAGCATTTTAAAGGAATAATGGGGTATTGGGTTGGGCCTATGCTGCTTGGAGGAGATAGTGTTTCCATGGAGACTTGGGATAGCAGGGGGGTCCTGTAAGAATCACTTGGAAGAGGAGAAAGAAGGGATGCCATGACCCCGGAGGCAGCCCATGCTTCATGGCCAGCAGTGCTGGAGGCCTGTGAGTGACAGGTGTGCTGATGTGTGGGGGAGCATAGGGCAGAAGGTGTGTACTGTCAGAAGGCTGGTAGGCTACTGTGTGGAAAGCTAACTGAGGGGTGATAGCAGGGACAGAGCAGTGTCCATTTGGAGCTGATGGCTTAGTGTTGGCAGAGGAGAGAATAGAATTTAGAGAGTGACAGGGGGTCTGTGTCAGATTTGCACATGAGGTGGGGATGGGTTTGCAGAGGAGACTTGTGGTAATGGGAAGATGCTACGGGAATCAGAGAAGACCATACTTCCCAGGAGAGCAAGACGCGAGGAGAGAGAGCATATACCCTGAATTGGGAGATTCAATTTCTGAGAGATCTAAGGGGGATTGTGAAATCACCAGAGGATCTTCTAGAAAGGGCCAGTGCAATACATGTGACCTTATTAGCCAAGGCTGGGGTGGAGGCCACCCTCGAAGGAGGAGGAGAAAGACAGAAAGGCTTTGTTGGGTGCCCTATCTGGATCTATTGTGTTGTCATTGGGAGTGGGGGTGGAGAGGAGACTCCAGAGAAGAGAGTGTGAAAAGTGTAAACCTATCATCCCATCACTCAGAGGCTGATGCAGAAGGCAAGCCTGGACCCTCTGAAAAGACCCTGTCCTTAAAAAGAAAAGAGGGAGGGTAGGAGGGCAAGGCGGGTGTCCTGTGTTGCTGAGGGAAATGCCTATCTGATTTGCAACATGAGCACCATTGAAGAGTTGGAATAGAGTAATATTGTGGTTGTGAGAGCAAAAACAAGATTGGAAGCAAAAAAAATTTAAGCAAAAATGCTAAACACAGTGTTAGCAAGCAGAATTCTACAGGATATGAAAACATGATAAGACCAAGTTGGGTTTATGCCCAGAATGCAAGAAAGGCACATTCACACAGGTGCTGTTATGTCACCATGGACGTGGTCCTGTCTCAGCCTCTGATGTCCTGAAGTTTGTTTTTGAGAGAGTAGAGCTGTCAGAGATTGATCCTGAGAGAGTATATGCCCTGGAAGGCAGCACAGTGGGGTAAGGCCACCTCCTTCCTTTGGGTGGGGGCATCAGCCAGGTATAGGGGAGGTGTGTGTGAGTGATTCAACCTACTCAGGGTTTATTATTCTGTCAATTCTAATTGGAACAGTTAAGATCTCTGTTTGGTTGTAGGCCTAAAGATTAGTTATTATTATAGCATTTTACAAAGCCTTTTCCTGCTCATAGATTGAGTTCATTAAAAAAAAAAAAGAAAGAAAACCAACCAAACAAAAACAAAACAACACACAAAAAAACAAGCCCCTGGAATTGGAGATACTTTATCCTTAGAAACAATATGTTGCAGTCTTATGTGAGGTATTGCTTGGCCAATTCTGTTTTGTATTTACTGATCACAGTTGGCCTATGAGAAGGTCCCTGGTCTCCTGCTATAGTCGTTTTGCTCTATACTCATCTGTTCCAGCAGTGCACAGCACTGGCACCTGAGAGGCACCTGCTTTGGACCAGGCAACTGCCAGGTTTGAATGTGGCTGAGTCAGGAGTACACCAAAGCACATTGCTTTTTGACTCTTCGTCAGATGTGTAAATAGCTATTGGCCTCTGTTGTTCTGACTCTCCTGTATGTAGAAGCTGGGCCTACCACTGTTACAGTCAGCCAATGACTGCACTCCCTGAGACTGGATTGTGCCTATGAATGACTGCCCTCCTGAGGCTGGAGTGTGTCTGAATGGCTGCACTCCCCCTGAGGTTGAAGTATGTCTGACAATGCTATCAATGCTTCATTTCTAGCCAGTGTAGCTGCCTGGCAAGTAGGTCCACCTGACCAGACTAGCTCTCCTCTGCACACTCCCTGCCACATACCCATGTAACTGGGACTCTGAACTCAGAATGCTTTGCGCTAGGCCAACCTCAGAATCCCAACACTGAGCTTGTCAGGGGCTCCGTGTTTGCTTCAAGGGGATCAGGGATCTTGCTCCACACGCATAGTAGTGGCAGAAATACAGGGGAGGCTGGATGCTGCTCATTAGCAGAAAATTAGTAAGTGCTGGTGACAGGTTTATAAATATGTAAAATTTGTTTTAATTGTTTTTAGCAAAGAATCAGTGCTCCAAGATATGAAAGGTATACTATCAACAAGCTCTATGCTTGGGGGCCTTCTGGCGGCAGCCCATGGTACACCACCACACAGACCCTGTGCCCTGTGATGAATGGAGTACTGGCTGTATTGGTACAGTGGTGAGAATGGTGGAAAGTTGGGTTGAACTTTGACTTTGGGTATTCCTTAGAGCTAATCATGGAGTTTCTGACTCTAAGAACTGCTGTTTCAGTGTATGCATTACAGCTTAATTCCATTTGTTTATCATAAACTTCACACTATCATGTTAGCCTTCTCATGCAAGAGGCAATGCTTAGTGTCCACAGTAGTCTTCACTACACTCTCTAGATCCTCTTCACCTGGGAAGGGAGAGAGGCATCCTAGTAGAGCGTTTGTCATGTGGCCCTGGAGCAAGTGTTAGGTTCATGCGGGGCCCGGCCCTGCAGTTTTCTCTTCTGGCCCATAGAGGAGGCTCAGTCCCTCTGCATCTATATGAACCATGGACTCTCCTATGGATGCAGCCTCAAGAAGGCCAACTGAAAGCTGGCTGTTTCCAAGTTGCCTCACGGACACATGTGTGACCAGAGGAAAATGTGACTGTGGGTCTGCTGGACTATCCACAGAGCAGGGAGCCTTCCTGCCACAGTGCAAATGGGGACAGAGGACATAAGCCAGCAGAGCTCTGGGATCTTCCAGAGGCAAGGGTTGATGTGACACACAGAGCTTGTAAATGTGTGTGCAGCAGGATGTGGGTGGACGGGAGCAGTGAAGGAAAAACTGCAGGATTCCAGGGGACACTGGATTGGGGCGGGGCTGAAAATGTGGAGGTGAGCCAAGTGGGAAACTAGAGGGCTGGGGGATGATCAAGAGGTATCTGGGGATTGATAAGGATATAAGATGGTATAAAGAAGAAAGAGGTTGGGTAAAGCCCTTTCCCACCCCACTGTGGAGTAGCCAACATGATCTAGGGAAGCAGATAGAATTCCACATAAGCATATACCAGATAGGATCCAGCTTCATGAGGATGTCATATGTGCAAATCCATAGACCAGGCACCTCTAATGCAAGGCTTGAGTGGAGTTCCCTGCATTGACAACCAGAGTTTTGTGGAGTTTGATAGCCAGGGGGAAAATTACAACCAAGCAGTATTACAAAAGAATTTGAACTTTACCTTTGAAAGGACAAAAAAAAATCTATCTCTGCTGCAAGCAGGCATGGCCTCAGCCTCCTGTTTTGCTGTCCTTGGGGTCTGATGACAAGTATAGACCAGGACATTCTTGTGTGGATGCTGAAGAAGTACCAAACCCATCCTTGTGTGGACACTGAGCTGGGTACCCGATCTATTCCTTTGTAGACCATGAGCTGGGGGCAAAACATTAGACTGTGGGCATTCTGGCCAGGAGAAGTAGTCTGCTCTGTGGGGATGCTGAGTTGTGTAGACATTTAACTGGGGACAAGACCCTTATGTGAACACTGAGTTAAAGGACCAGATCTGTTCCCATGTGGACACTGAGCTAAGGGACCAAACTTTACTGTGTGGACATTCTAGTGGCGGAATCCCACACTGTTCCTGTGTGGACATTTGAGGGGGGGGATCCCACACTGTTCCTGTGTGGACATTTGAGAGGGGGAATCCCACACTATTCCTGTGTGGACATTTGAGGTGGGGAACTGATTAACTCCTATACTTTGGTGTTTAATTATTGAAGTCACTTGTTTCCAACTCCATTTTTCATAACAGTAAATCCCGTGTGTGCCTGTGTTGTGGTCATGGAGTAGATGGTGGTGGGTGTGACGCTGCGGGATCAGATGAGTGAAACTGGGGAGATGAGTCTGGATCTCCTGAGGATCCAACTCCTGAAAATGCACGCCACCTGGAATGTGCAGCTTGGGGTAGCAACACAGCAGCTGTTTGCTCGCTGACTGAACAGTACTACTTGGAGCTGTCTAGTTTACCACCGCACTGTTCTGGGAAGTAGGAGGTGGTGGGTGCTGGCCAGCTGGCGGCCACCTCTGCCTCAGCTGCTGGGACTGAATGACAGTTTGTTTCCTCTGCTCTCCTTGCAGAAGCTTCCTTTTTGGCCTGGAACTTCACATGGTAGAGAACCAGTGCTGCCCTAACCCTGCCTTTCTCTTTGTTCCTACAGGCACTAGGAAGCTTTTATTTTCTACACGAATCCTTAAAAAACATCTACCAGTTTGACTTTAAAGGTAAGAATCGGTGCCGTCTTCCATGATCTGTTTCTGCAGCCCGTCCCTTGGTCTGTCCTCTCCAGGTGTCTCTGGCTTTGTTGTCATGAGAAGGCCTGTATGGTCTGGGTTTGATGTCACTTGCACATCTTAAAAACCTGGCACCCTGGCTTCCTTGAGGGGAGATGCCACTGACCTGCTCTGCCTGTCCTGAGTCATATGCCAAAGCCTCTGCCTATCTCAGTGGACTCTTTTTTAAAACAGGGTTTCTCTGTTTAACAGTCCCGGCTGTCCTGGAACTCATTTTGTAGACCAGACTGGCCTTGACCTCACGGAGATCCTCCTGTCTCTACCTCCTGAGTGCTGGGATTAAAGGCGTGCTCTACCATGTCCCACTAACTCTAGCATTCTTATAGGACCTCAGAGGAGATCATAGTTTCCTAACTATGCTCCTTTGAAATGTGAGAAAGTGAAACGGAATAGGAGGTTGTGTAGTTCAGAAACAGGAATGGATATATTTGTGGCTGTGAAACATGCTGGCTCTCATTTAGTGGCTGGTGCTGGCCCTGCACTGTTGGCCTGAGTGTCACTACTAAGATGGCCCTTTGTACAGTTCACTTATCTGGAGTCTTTGGGGGGTACCCATACCCCAGTGGGAGGGATTTCTTTAGGGGCCCAACTTCCTGTTCCATGCTATTGCTTCTGTTGTATGTGAACCTTTGTAACGGGAAGCTTTTTCCTTGAGAGAAGCCTTCCCGCCAGCCTGGTTCCAGAGCCGCTTTCCTGCCTGCCTGGTTCTAGAGCCGCATCAGTCCCAAATAAACACACAGGAGGCTATAGTAATTATGAAGCTGTTGGCCTTGCTTGTTTCTTACTGGCTAGCTCTGACTTAAGTAATTACCCCATAATTGTTAATCTAAGTATGTCTCTTACCGGAGAATAGTTCCAGGCTCCTACCCCATGGCGTTACATCTCGAACGCTCTTGTGTTTCTCCTTCCCAGAATCCTCCTGGACTCCTAGCCCCACCTATCTAGATTCCTATTGGCCAGCAGTAATTTATTGACATATACACAGGACTTCCCCAACAAACCTTCTTGAACTCCATGCCAGTCTGGGGCCAGATCACATCACTTGGAAAAGTCACTAAGTTTATGACAATTGTGAAAGTAATAGTTACATAAAATGTTTTCACACATTTAAACACTTAGTTCCCAGCTGGTGACTCTGTTTTGGGTTGGGAGTTGTGGAGCCTTGGACTGTGAGGCCTTGCTGGAGGGTACTGGGACTGGGGTCTCACATTGAGATATAGCCCAATTCTGCTTCCTGATCTGCAGGTGTGAATGAGTTCTTGCCATCAGAGCCTCAAGCCACCTCTGCCACCACCCCTGCTAAGACTTTCTGCCATGATAGATTGTGCTCTCAAATCCTGAGACAAAACAATCCTCTTTTAAGTTACTTTTTATCAGGTATTTATAACCAGTGATGTAACCACTTTGATCAGCTGGTTCAGGTTCATTTTTGGTGCTCACCCAGGGAAAGAGTCCCCCTAGAAGATGGAGGAACTGTCTTTTCTGCATTGCTCTAGCGGCTTGCCCAGCCTTGTAATGAACAGGATGCTGGCCAGCAAAGTGAGTGGCACATGCCTTTAATACCAGTACACAGGAAGCAGAGGCAGGCTGATCTCTGTGAGTCTAAGGCCAGCCTGGTCAACAGGAGTTCCTGGACAGCCAGGGCTACACAGAGAAAACCTGTCTTGAAAACCCAATCCCCCCGCCTCAAAAAAGAACATCAAACTCAAGAGGTTCTGATTCCATAGAACAGTTTTCGTAAGAAACCATTTGCATACATATTTTACTACTAAATGAAGTCAGTCGTGTTGTGCCTTGCTAATAATACACAGTTCACTCTGCAGAATCTCCCATTGTGAGTAGAGTCTGGAGCAGTGCCAGCGCAGGCATGTGCTTAGCATGCTTCTTTCTGGGATGAGAGTTGATTCTGCAAACATAGTGACCTGATATGGTGGTGGCTGGTGGCACTGATAGAGTCTGCAGATCATCTCAGGCTGGGATGGGCACACAGTACTCACTCTCCTGGCTTGATGCCAGTTATACCTAGAAATTGAAAAATCTTGAGTAGATTTAAGAGTTAGTAACCCAGATTTAAAAAGCAAGAACCCAGTTAGAAATTTAAGGAGTCTCTCAAAGTACAGCAGAGAAAGATAGAAGGACTTCTACCTTCTGGTCCAATATACAATGTTTGGAAGACGTAGTTCCTATTCTCACAGATGCAAGCAGGACAGCTCTGTTTGTATTCAACAGGAAATAAGATCATAGGGCAAACTTATCCCCCCTCCCCACCACAGACAGGTAGGTGCAGGCACACTGCTGGGACTGTAGCTGGTGGGTACATGCAGCAGGATTCCGCTGGGGCCAGGAGGCTGGTGTGGATGAGCTTGAGGAGGAAGGCTCCTGGGATCCATGTGTTTGAGTTTTTCTTCTAAGTGTCCCACAGAGACCTCACAGTCAAGGTCAGGGACCCCTTTCTGCTTCACAGGGCCTGCCTTCAAGGAAACCAAAATCCCAGTTAACTAGACTCTCATCAGAACCCATCTAGCCAAGAAATTGAGATACCCAACCCAGCTTCTAGCCTTCTTGTCTTGTGGGATGCAGGACTGCCAGTCAGTGGGTGGACCACAGCTTGGGGCTGATGAAGTGGAAGATAGGTGTTGCTCTAAGTCTGTGAGAAGATGCCTCACAGCAGAGACAAGTACAAGGAGCGGGAGAAGTGGAGTGTCTGGCGCCATAGCTGCCAGGGGCATGGCCCCAGCCAAGCACATCTGTCTGTTTCTTTAATCCAGTGGCTCATGTTCTGTCCTCAGCAACATGCTAAAGACTTTGAATTCAGGTTAAGGAGATAAACTAAGTCTCTGACAAAGACTCAAATATGACAGAGATCTGGCGCGATAGAACTGGGAATTTAAACTAAGTGTGGTTAATATGCCCAGGATTGAGGTACAGAGAAGTAGAAAATGAAATTCACAATGAACAGAAAAAAAAGAAAGAAATAAAGATCGGATGCAAAATTAATGGAATTGAATACAGGAAATCAGAGAAGATTGGTTCTTAGAAAAGATCTATTAAATTGATAGACTGTTAGTTTCATGAACCAAGAACAAAAAAGAAACAAGATGCAAAGTATTGATAACAGAAATGAGTAAGTTACTTCCAGTGATACCAGGATAGTAACAGAATATTATAACAAGTCTGTGCCTGTGAGTTTAATAATTTGATGGAGCAATTGCAGAGACATCACAGTTTGAATATTTGTGCGAGGGCTTTGAAAATATCTGTAACTGTTAATGAAACTGACTCAGTGGTAAAATTGAAGAAAAGGGCCAGGCCCTGGGGTTCACTGGTGAGTCTATTGAGGAAACTACAGCATCTCTACAAAGTTCCCAGGAACAAGCCAAGGAGCACCTCATGATTTGTCCTGCAAGGCCAGCACTGCTTGAATCTCCAAACCACACGGAGACATTGAAAAGAGGGAGGTCCACAGACTGCTTCATGAAAATAAAATGCAAGAGTTCTCAGGAAGATGTTAGCAATGTGTAAGAAGTATTATACACTCTGAACAGTTGGGATTTACTCTAGACATGCAATTGACTTCACATCCCAGAATCAGCCAATAAAATTGTTCACACCATCTGTTAAAGAAAGAAAACCTCATGACTGGGTCTGTAGATGCAGAAAAAGCACATGGCAGAATCCAGCAAATACTATCAGCAAACTAGGAATAGAGACCATCCTCTGCTGGACGAGGAAATCAGCTACTCCCTCCCCCTCATCACCTGCCCCCAGCTTGTATCAGAGTTAATGAGAATCTAGAAAGAGCAGTGTGTCATTACAGAGGGATGCTGGTTAGCCATCAAGAGAAGAGAGCAGGTGAAAGCTGCTGCCTGGTGGCTGTCCACTGCAGGATCCCGGCTGTGACTGTCTGGAAATAGAAGAACTCTAGAGACATAAAGAATGTGGCTAGGTGGAATGAAGTGATTTGTCTAGGCACAGAAGACAATTTGGACAGAAAAGCTGGTGCATGTGGTACATGACATTTGTGTAAATTTGTCAAAACCAGTAGCACTGCAACATGAAAAGCAAAGTCTGGAGTGCACTGGACTTCAGTGGCAGCATGGTCGATGTAGACAGTGTAGGATAGGTATATATGCAGTCGGCCAACCTAGCATGACTCAGTACTACTATATGTGCCAAATACCCTCCTCTGGGATTGATGGACATCTGTAGTAAACGTTCCTGGGGCCAAGTACACTTCTGCCCCAGCTTAGGGCTCATTGGGACTTGCCTGACCCTATCTACCTACCTCAGGTGCTGGTTCCATGCTCTGCTGAGGCCTTTTCTCTCTGAATGAGGAATGCATTTGCCCTTCTGCAGTGAAGGGGTGGTGTTAGCTTCAAAGCTAAGCACACCCATGCTCTCTAGTATCCTCTTGAATCTGAGGAATATAATCAGAGGCCCATGGTGCATTTAGCTCATAGCTGACCTAGTCTCTGGGCAGGCTCCCATGGGCTTTAAGGTCCCTGTTGCATTCATTAGGAGCCATCAGTACAACCCAATCCAGATAATAGACCCAAATGGGGCCTCCTAACTCTAGCGGTTTCCTTAGAATCAAAACTTCATTTTTACCTGGGTTCACCCTCTATCCCTGGAGTTAAATCCCTCAGCCACTTCCTGCCATCCTGCTCTTATCCCCAGTATGGAAAGCACTCCAGACTATGAAAGGCCCTAGCATGTGAAGACTTCCCTAAAATCCTGGCAGCTGGTGGTCCAAAGCTAGTCTCCAAGAACGTGCTTGACAACCCAAGAGCTTCTGGCACCTTACTGAGGCCAGAAGTTCTCTAGTCCTGCCTGCAAGGGTTGTGAGAAATACATTCTTATGCTTACCATGTATCACTGAATGTGGGACACTTGTCCATAGAAAGGGCCTCTCCCAGGCCTGCCTGTGGAAGGACTCAGACCAGGGCCTGTCACAGTGCTGTCAGTCCAGGAGGGGTAGGGTGGCAGCTAGCAAGGCAGGTCTGAAGAGTGCCTTCCCTGTGTCCCTGTCTACAGCTCATGTAAAAATTGTTCCCTGGAATATGAGTAATGTCATTCGTGTGTGAAGAGGAAATCGATGTTATTAAATAAATTCATGTGAAGGTCTGAGTGAATGGTAATTCCACAGCCCTCTTAAATATATTCACGGCTTTCAAAGAGGGTGCCAATTAGCCCCTGTAAATCTGCAGACTGGGAGCTCTTAGGGGATAATGAAGTAAAGTGTCAGGTTCCAGGTCATGGAACAAGAATTTATGAGCCACAGGCGCCTCTGGAGCAGCAGAGTTGGCCCCTTGCCTGCTTGGAGACATCCCTCTGACCCAGGGGCTGCTGTGGTAGGGCCTGGCATCCCCCGGTAGCGTGTGGCTAGTCAGTAGGGTGTCATGATGGTATTAATTCATGTATCGTCCTATATTTTCCAGCTAAGAAGTATAAGAAAGTCACTGGCAAGGAGATCTATTCGGATACTTTGGAGAGCACGCCCATGCTGGAGAAGGAGAAGTTCCCACAGGACTACTTTCCTGAGGTGTGTGAGGACTGGTGCCTCCTCATCAGCACACTGATTATCAGAATGAGTGAGTCAGAGGTGATATAGGTTTGGATTGTCCTCCATTGTCAACAGTCACAGCACTGTCACACTGTAGGACTGCTTTCCCTGGAGTTTGGGGGTGATCTGAGCTGCCCTGGATAAGGGCACAGAGAACCTAAGAGCTAGGTTTTTGTTATTACTAAATTTAAAGCGTCACTTGCAGGCAGGGGAACCATTCCCCAAAGACAAGAAAAAATGTCTTCATTGTCTCTTGGACTGACACTGTGGCTGGGAGACACTGTGCTCTGTGTCTTCTGTGCCATGCTGTGCAGGAACTATGTGCATGGTACACCTTCACCTTCCTTGGGAGTTGCTGGAGTGAGGGCTAAAACCTGGAGGAGACCTCTGGTTTGCCTTAGCCAGTGAAGACACGACAGCTAACATAGAATCAGTGGGTTAATGATTCATGCTAACCGTTGCACCTGCTTGATAGAGTTTAGAAATTAAAAAGCCAAAATCTGATTTCTGCCTCTACTGAGATGTGAGTAGCTTCCTTCAGACTTTCTTTTGACAGCTTGCCCCAAATCATCTGTTAAGGCACAGTAGATGTCGGATGCCCTGGATGGAAGGTTTTAGGTGCTGAGGTAGGAGGAACTGAGAATTGGCCACATGACTGTTAGCTGTCCATACATGTCCCACTTTTGCCATGGTGTTGGGGACACTCTAACCAGTCCCAAAGACTGCTCTGTGGTTCTCTTTCATGAGATGGCTACACCGTGTAGTAGTTCATCTGCTCTGTGCTGGTTTTCAGAAAGGCCACAACTTTATTAACTTGCACTGTAATTGTGCCTTGCATGAGAATCATGGCTGCCTCTTGTCAGCTTGTGGCTTGGCTTACCCATCCATTGTCCCCAGGTCAGGGATGTTCCCAATCTCTTGCCCTCTTCTGACTTAAGTCTACCCTGGCTCAGTTTCTTGGCCCTTCCACTTCAGGCATCATGAGGGTAGAGGAGGATGGCAGGGAAGGTTGCAGCCTTCTGTGGCCCATATGTAATGACACCTTTATCTGAATGTTGCTGATTTCCACGAGAGGATCCCATAGATGTTCTCATGAAAAAGCCGTGAGCCAGAGTCTAGCTAGTTACTGCTGAGTTTGGGCTTCTTACCAGGACTCATCCCAGTTATCCCAGAGGTCTCTTAGGGATGTCTTTGGGTGTCGTCTCTCTTTCAAAATGGCCAGGGCTTGAGGGGTCCAGGTAGAAATGATGGGTGCTAAGGCATTTCTGGGTGAGCCTGGAAGCCAGGGCTGACTGAGGTAGTACAACACATGTCCTGTGCTCTGGCTTTGAGATGTTCCCTTGCGGGCAGGTGGTGTGCACTGAAAGGTAGGCATAGGGCATGGTGTATGTTCCAGTTCCCTGGGGTGGCAGTGTTTGAGACAGCCCCCCACCAAGCATCTCTTTTTGCCCCTTTAAATACTTCTTTAAACTATCTCACATACTGAGAAGTGTGGCAGATAGACAGCCTCGTGAGCCACATCCAACTAGAGTGAAGCTATGACTATATACACCACCTGTGTCTTGTATGTGACTGTCCTCAGACCCTCACCTGGCACTTCCCAGTAGGCTCTCTTGAGGTCAATGTCTGCTCTCTCTCTAAAAGCCCCAAATGTGCCTAGTCTCTGATGAGCCCTGCATTGTGCTCTGTGTTTTAATTCTTGGACATACAGCTGTATTGTGCATCTCCCATACCTCTACATGTATCAGCAGATAAGTGGTGTTCCCCAGAAGAACCCAGTGTGTAGCCTTCATCCCCCCACAACCATGTGTAGCCTTCCTGTTGTCTTATTCTCACATCACTCTCTGAATTCCAGAGCTGGAATCCCATCATAGCTTCATCTGCTACACTAAAGGCTCAAGATGTATGTCACAGCAAAGTGTATCCTGAGTGGGCAGGAGTAGGGAAAAGGCTAGGGCAGTGGACATCAAGTGAAAGACTCTTGCAGAGATGTGCTCCCAGTCCCCAGCAGCCCTCAGTCCTTGCTTATAGAATTCTTCCAAGGGCCTCCTTGTTCCTGCCTGAAGCCTCAAGGCTTCTCTGGCTAATGCTTCTCTTGCTTCACTGAACTTAGTGGCCTCAGGAGTCAGGGTCTGCGGAATCTGGAGATCTTGGCTATTCCCTACTACCCATGTAGGGAGGATATTCTTCACTCTTGGACCAGTTCTCTGTCCCCTCACAGCACTGGCAAAGTGTGACATGCATCAGAACAGATATGAGGGACTGACTCCCTCCCACAGGAAATGGATTGCAACCAGAGTCCATCCCATCCTGTACTTAGCAGACCTAGCCAGGGCCTCATTCATGTTGTCTGCAGGCAGAGGAAAGGACACGTCCATGTTGTTTTGTTGAGATATGATCTCATCGTGTAGTCCTGTGTGGCTTCACAGAGATCTGACTGCCTCTGCCTCCCAGCACTGGGATTAGGAATGTGCAGCACCATCCCTAGGATATATTTTTGAAGAATGAGCTCTCATCATGGGAAGGCCACAGGATGTCTTTAGGTGGACCCTTGTCTTCACTTAGAACAAGTTGCTATCCATAATTATCAGCTGGTTCACAGACCCCAGTGGTGGCTGGCTCTGGGACCTACAAGGACCATGCCTGCTCAATTAGGGAGTGTCTTGGGGTTCCATGGATCAACCTTATGTCATAAACTATGCCAGTGCACTCTTACATTTCCTTTCACCATAGTGATCAACAGAAACAAAAAGCCATTTTAAAGCCACAAACTACAACACTCCCTGTCAGTTCTGTGGTGCTTCTTAATGCATAGAACTTCACAGGTTGGGACCGGGGCTCCAGTGCCGAAATCACCACAACAGCTCTGTTTAGACCCTCTGTATCCCCTCCCAGGCTTGCCCCTCATGCCTTCTGCCAGGCTGCCTTTGCACCCAGCACATTTAGGGGAGAGAATTAGTTGAAGACTGATCTCTCTTTCTTTTATTGCCATCACTTAAGGATAATCTAAATGTAATTACTGTGATGGAGGCATAATGCAATTCCAAATAATGACGGCCCTCTGCTTCTAAAACTAACAAAACTTTCTCTGCTGATTTATGGGTGCTTCTGGCTCAGTATGAATTTCAAATGACGCCTCTGGGAGCAACACTCCAGATAACGCGAGGCCATTTTTAAAAAGCAGATTTGTGTAGTCGATCGGACTGAGTCATTTTTTTCCTCTTGGCCGTGGTGAGAAATTGGTTGTTACCATAGATCACAGGCCCTGCTGCATGTGCCCATGAAAGATGAATTAATTCCACTAATGCTCCAAGCAGGCCTTCCTCAGTAGGGCCGCTTGGTGATAACCTCCCGCAGCCCCTCTTTTCTCTGCTGCGATTTATGCTCTCTCAGTAGATGAAGCTGCCTGGATTCGCAATCCATCTGCCCGCTCAAGGAACCCTATTAACAGGGGACTGAGCAGAGGCCGCATGAGGTGAGCACTGTATCGCCCTCCTGGGCCTGTGTGGGTTCCATTTTTGTGGCATGGTTCTTCTAAAAGAGGAGAAGCCATGTGAGAGCCTGAGTGCCACCACCTCAAAGATGAGAACCTTGCCATCCCTACCAGCTCAGAGGAGTTCATAAGTGAAGGCTTCAGAAGGTTGTCAGTGAGAGCAAAGTCCCAGAACATGGGTTCCTGAAAGTGACCCATCAAAGTCAAGTTCCACCTACCCTCTGCACGCTGCTCCCATCTGCAATGGTCAGGCGACAGCTCTGTAGCTGGGAGCTTCTAGGCCTTCCAAGACCTTTACAATGGCCTGGGTTCCTGCCTCCATGCCTGTGTATGTGGGCCTTCCCCACCCTCCACACTACAGTCGTAAGTAGGTGTGTGTGTGCATGTGCGTGTGCGTGTGCGTGTGTGTGTGTGTGTGTACATATGTGTGTGTGTGTGTACATGTGCGTGTGTCAGTTCCTTTGCATGTATTTGTGTGTGCTGTATATAGAAAGTCTCAGGGAGGTCCTTTTAAGGAATCTCCTTGGTCTGCTGATGGGGGGGAGCATGCTCCTGTGGACTAGTCCCATGTAGCAACTCCCTAAGTCCTCATACTTGACCTTAAAAGGGAAATGAGTTGTCAGAAAGATGGAACCTTAGTTCAGGAGCAAGGAAGTGGATCTCAGTTCTGGTCCCTTCTTCTGGTCGCTGGCAGTCTGAGGAAGTTTAGGGATCGTTTCTTCCTGGTTGAAGGGATCCCTTTGCTCTGCAGACCTCCCTTCAGGTCTCTGACAGGAGTATGGGATGCTAAAGGAGGACTGTCTTTTGAAGTAGCTAAGTAGAACCCACTGACTCTTGGAAGGACAGAGATGCATCTCATCTCAGACCCGGGACATGGACAAACCCAAGGCTATACACTGTGGGAGTGAGTGTCAGAGAGCGCTGGGTGGTAGCTACATCTTTCCCATTCTGTCACGATATTGCCAATGAAGTCTGAGTGGTCATAGCTGTGGTGATGAGTATGCCTCAGAGGCAAGACGCTCTGTAAATATTTTACTAAACTGTTGGGTTATACAAATGTTAACTGTATATTTCTTGAGATTCTCCTATAACTTATGGAAAGTCTCACATCTAGCTAGAATCCTAATTTCAGTTATTACCAACACCTGTTTTAGAAAAAAGTGCACTTTTTATTGTTCATTCAAGTAGTTAATTGGTGTTGAAGTCAGTGTTCTATTATGAAAATTTAATTTGTACAGCAATATATGTGTGTGTATTCAAGATACACAAATATATATATGTACCTTAATTTACACAAATTTGAAAACTAAGGAGAAAATAATTTCTGGTCCCACAATTCACAAATGCCTTCCATTTGCAATGGCAGTAAAACTGTTGCCCGATATATAACTGTAGGCAAAGTGAAGGTGTTCAGTTTGGGGTCAGAGCTTGTAAGTGTAGCTGCAGGTGGACTGTGGATTGCTGCTTCTCTGGAGGAACTTTTTTTTTGGTAGAGGGTGACACTAGGATGGCTGATCTTCCCTGTGGAGCATACCACTCTGTATGCTGTGAGACTGTGTGTACTGGAACTTAAGACAAGTGTGGGCCCGCTCTTATAGAGCCAGTCTTGAATGAAGAGGGATCCGTGCTGTGCTGCATACATGAACTATCAAAGTTCTGGGAGTGTTCTGAGTGTAGGACCACACAGCATGATGCCTGAGCTTGGGTGAGGTGGCCAGGTACTTTTGTACCATAAATACATTCAATGTAGATTCTATGTTAGTTATGATGCTAACTGTATTAGTTATGTTTCTTTAGAGGAACATAACTTATAAAATGAATATCTATCTATCTATCGAGGGGATTTGTTAGAATGATTTACAGGGTTACAGGGTATAGTCCAAAGTATATTGGAGTTAAACTGAGCTATTTCTGTTATGTAAAGGAATAAGATGCTGAGCACAAAAATGCCCTACCCTACATCTCTGGATCATCCTTTTGTTCTTTTAGATTTATTTTATGTGTATGAATGTTTTATTGGCATGTATTTATGTATGTATGTGCACCATGAATGTTCATGGTACCCAGGGAAGTCAAAAGAGAATGCTGAACCCCTGGGAACTGGAGTTAAAAATGGTTGTGAGTCACCAAGTATGTGCTGGGAACCAAACTTGGGTGGATCCTCTATAAGAGCAACAAGTACCCTTAACCACTGAGCTATCTCTCCAGCCACTTTTGCATCCCTCTTAAGGCAAAGAATGTTTTATTAGAAATTAAACAAATTCCCTGTGGTCACTTCTGCCCCTGCCTGCCTGGGCACTACAGAGGAGATGCTTTCTTCCCTGGTTCTCTGCCAACTACAAAGTACCTGAGCCTCTCAAGACTCAGCTGTTCTCCTCTGTCCCTGAGACAGAATACCAGGCACTGTAGAGGACCCCCGATCCCTGTGGACCGCTCTCCTTAGGGCGATAAGACACTTGCTCCTGCCTCGCTTTTGTGACAGGAGGAGCTCCTCTTTGCTCACAAGACTGAGAGGTCACGAGGCAGCTTTCTTCTGTAGAAGTGTGTAAAGTAGAATTTAAAGTTCAGTTCTTTCATTCATGTACACTGAGTGCTGGAAAGGACATTGGCCCACAGGCAGGTATAATGTCACCAGACAGTTTCATGTGTTCAACCTCCTTGTGTGCATACGAGCAGTCTTGGTTAACAGTGCTGCAGCAACATTGGGGCCGGAAACTCAGGGAGCTCAGCAGTATGTGCAGTATATCTGAAGCTATAATCAATAGCAAGTCCAGCTTATTCCCTGCTCTTTTTCCCTCCCCCTCCCATGACTTTCTCAGCTTTTTCTACTTTTTTCATCATTTCAGAACCAAGCAGGGGCTTCTCAGACTCTGAATAGTGGTTGTTTGTGATCACCCCCTGTCTTTAGTCCAGCCTTCAGTTAGCAGCTTTAGCCTGAGGACTAGGTAGTTTACCAACCACAAGAAGTCTTTCCCAGTTTTTGATCCCCAGTAAGTGCAGGATCCAGGAGCTAGCCAAGCATCTGGTGGGGGCTGCATCCTTGTCCAAGGTAGGACCTGGCTACCTGCCCTCTACAAGCCTAAATACATTTTCCCATGTGTCAGGAAGCAGGCAAGGCCCTTTGCTAAAAGGCCTAGCCCTGGTGACAGGACCACCTTTCAGAGGCCCCTGCCTCTCAGCTCCATCATATTGGAGGTCAGCTGTCAACATCAGGATTCAGGGCACAGTCAGACCACAGCACCTGCCTTGCCTAGTAGCTGCTCTATGTGTGGATGAACATTGCATGCTATGTAACTGCTGGTAGTGACACTTAGAGCTAGTAGGATCATGAGTTTAAGGCCAGCCTAGATCGTGTAGTGAGGCATTGTCCCCAAAACAAACAAGCAAGCAAAGGAAGGAATGCCTCTTAACTGTGCCATGAGCACAGATGAACCCTGTGGCTTCCCATTTTTCTGTGTTGTTGACAGTGTAACCTTTATGTTTCAGTGCAAATGGTCAAGAAAAGGTTTCATCAGGACACGGTGGTGCATTGCTGACTGGTATGTTCCATGGCATCTGGTTGACTATCTCCACTTCATAATTTTGAGAATGATTTTTTACCCTTTTGTACATGTTGCAAACATGTTGTCAAAGACTCCAGTCACATAGAACAGGGACCCTGCTGCTCAACCTCCCCCATAACTTCTTTTTTGGTTGATGGGTGATGCCACATGGCAGAGTGTTGTTTCTTACTCCTTGTAAGTTGGAGGTTCAGGTATTCAGTACAAACGAAGGCAGAAGACCTCTCGTCCATCCTCAAGTATGCCGCCAGAGTCCACTGCATAACTGAACTGGTAGGAAGGCCTCAAAGTTAAGCTCTGCAAAGACAGCCTGAGGTTATTGCCACAGACAAATGAGGTCCTAGCTCCACTCGCTTGTCCCAGCCTAGTCTTCCTTTGGATGAGCATTCTTCATAGTAATGCCCACCTTATCTGCCTGAGAGCCACAGAAACATGGCTGTTTTTAGCTCCCGAAACAGAGCCCTAATCTCTATAGTGTGGCTAAGGTACTGGCCCAGGCCCCTGGAGTTGGTCAGGACACTGTTCAGAATGGACATGGGGGAGAGGAGCAGAAGGTTCCTAAAATAGAGCCAATGACCCAAACCAGGAGGTGGCCAGCCACCCATTCTGCTCTTTGTCCCTTTTCTCAGGAACCAGCTTCTCCCTATATGGTATGGGTGGGTCACTTAGGCATGGCGCTAGTGGCTGAGTTATTGGGCTTTCCTTCACATTGCTGCTGCAGAGAAATGGTGAAGTCCAGTTCCAGTGCCCTGTAGAAGATGCAACATGGTAGTATGCGCCTTTGGGATGGTATGAAGCCATTATCTGGTAAGGCAGATGGTCCATGCTAGCTGGAGATGCCTAGGGACTTCACAGGTCATCAATCAGAAAAGCTGACGTAGACCTCACTCTGGCCTCATCAAGTCCGCATGCATAAGGCCCCTCAGGCCGCATGCTCAGAGGCAGTGGAAGGGCAGCTTTTCTGCCTGTTTCCGGGCCCCTGTCTTACAAGGTCCCCAACAGTGGTTCATCCCTGCAGTGTGGGCTCTTGGGAACAGAGACTTAGAGAGAAGCATCCTTCTCCTTGAAGCTGGGCCTACAGCTTACAGGAAGTTCTATAATATTATCATTTTCTTTAAAGGAAAATAGTTCTAGTTTACTTGACCAGAGTGATGTTTTATTGGAGCTGTAACTAAAGGTCTCATGCCTTCTGGCCTTGGGGAGGCAGTACAGTGGTGACTTAGGATGGGTGCCCAGGGCTTTGACCCTGAACTGAGGAAGAGAGTGGGATTCAGAGAGGCATAGCTCTATTCGGGGTAGCTTGAGTTCTAACTTTGGGTCATTGGGTCCCTTTCTTTGTTCATTACAGTGCCTTCGACTTGGTGAACATCCATCTTTTTCATGACGCATCCAACTTGGTGGCCTGGGAGACAAGCCCCTCAGTGTACTCGGGTGTCAGGCACAAGGCTCTTGGCTATGTGCTTGACAGGTAAGTGTTGTACCTTAACCACTTCTGAGCATGGCTAAGGCTGCTCTGAGGCCACTTCTTGGTCTCTGTTTTCCTGTCTGAGAGTGACCCTCTGGTTTGTCAACCTGTATGGAATGTAAGATCTCCAACTCCATATACTGACTAAACAGCCCTTGATCCATGAGCAAACAGATGCACATTACCTCCCTTTCCTTCTGTGTTCTGTGGGAAAATGAAGAAAACTTGTGCCTTGAAAGCCTTGAAGAGGAGCGGGAAATGCAAGCGACAGTGTGACGTCTCAGAATTGCCATGGCTGTTTCATTGTAGATTCAAGAATGGACACCTCTGGTGCTCTGCCTGGGTCAACTCAGGGAAGCTCTACTGCCCAGCCAGTGTGTTACCTTCTTCCTGCCTTTGTCTCTTCCCTGTCTAGCTGGCCTGGTTGTACTTCCTGGACACAGAATGATTCCTGAGGAGGGGATGGTGGCCTTAGTGGCTATCACCTTCTGCTGGGGGGTTGCACCTGTCCTGGCTACAGGACCCTCTGTCTGTGATATCCTGTGTAATCTTGGGTGGGTCATGACTAATGGACTGTTATCCGTAGAAGATGGTGGCCCTGACTGATAGGATGGATATGGACCCGAGTATCAGTATCCATCTGACTTACAGACAGGCATTCTCTGAAACCCAGTCTGGGAGACACACCTGAATCTGGACTCTGCTCCTTCCTTGTCATCCTCAAGTTGATCCTCTTACCGTGTGATGAGGAAGGATCAACTCTGGTTGACTCTGGTTTTTCCCAAGCCTCATACTATTTCCTGGAGGCCAGAGCACGAGCAACACACTGAGCTCAGAGGAGAGGGAGTGGAGTACATGGAGTCTTGTTTGGCTTGGCTTTAGTCTCCTTTCCTCAGCCCATCCTGACCTCTACTCAGATCTTAGCTTCCCTCTAGCCTGTGTCTGGCCTCTCCTTATGCTCTTCCATCCCCCACATCTTCACAGACACTTCCTGTCTGGTCTCCTGAAGTGGTCATCTATGAGTATAGGTGTTCTGCTGAGCAAAGGATTCTGCTATTCACAAATCACCTCCTGTCCCTGGAACTGTCATATTGATTGTTGCTGTGTCCCTGAGAGAGGACACACTGGTTGGATGTGCCAAGCCCTGACCCAGGCAGGAAGAAAAGAGTGGCAGATGGAGGACATTTCCTGAGCCTGTACAGGATTCATGGAAGATGTGTGCACCTGAAGAAAAAGAAATCCACTCAGAGTTCCCATGGAGACACTTTTGGCCACATGTAGCATATTGTTCCCACACCATCAAATTCCTGAGAGCAAAGCTAGCAAACTCCCATGATGGGAGATCCTAGGGAGTATACAGATTTCTACCCCAGCATGATCAGTGGCCTAGGGAGGTTTGCTGAGGGTCCCTAGCATCAGACAGTCCCAAAGAATAGCTACGAGGATAGTCCTTACATAAGTCTTGAGCACAAGGCCTATCTTCTTGCCGAGAGAGAGAGAGAGAGAGAGAGAGAGAGAGAGAGAGAGAGAGAGAGTGTGTCTGGGTGAGTGTGAGCATGTTTGTGCATGTAAATGCATATATGTGTTTATGGAGCATGTATGAGCAAAATTTGTACATGCATGTCTGTGCCGTAGATCAGTGTGTCCCTAAAGTAAGAAGCAAAGCTGGGTCCTATGGACCATAGTGTCACTGTAGGGTGGGGCTGGAATTACTGAGCACCCTACCAACTCTGTCTTCAATGCACATTAGCAGTTTATTCTGAGTTCCTCTTCTGTGTCTTCATGTGCTTCTGAAGCAGTGCTCTGCAAGATGTCAGGAGATAGAGTCTCACTCCTCTGCCACCATTATACAAGCACAAGGCTAGTAACCTCTGGAAACCATGCCATCACATGAGAAGGGTCACTCTATGGTCCTTCCACTGGTTCACTTCCTTTGGTGACCTCTCACAGCCTCCAATGTAAGAGAGGGCCCTGGTGCTACTGGTATCATTCAGGTCCCTGCAGAAGAACCACATATATGGGAAATGGCCTTATGTTTCTCCTATCGTTGTCCCAGTATAAAAATCTGTATACAGCCACACCCTTTCATCTGAAACTGATGCCCAGGCAGGTGCTGTACCAAGCCTGAAGCCTGACTTCAGCACCCACTGTGGGACATAGCTCAGACAATTGGAGATAGGTTCAGGTGCTTTGCCCCAATGAAACATCCAATTTCTGTTCATTCTTGTCTTCCCCACATAATCTATGAACCCAGAGGCCCTCATCCTTCAGTGTCCTCAACTCACTTTTCCAGACACCTACACTTCACCAACCCTACTTTTAAGTACTTATGGTATGGGCCCTGCCCAGCCATGTTTGTGTGGAGGCACCACAATAATGTTGCCCACCAGCTCCTGGAGCAGAAAAGTAGCTAATGCTGCCCCCATCAAGACCAGACCCCGAGGGCAGCCCTGAACTGATAGTGTGCTCACCTCAGGACCATGTCTAAATTTCCAGGAGATTGCCAGAGGCTCGGGTGGGTGTCTCTGGAGCCTCCTCCTAGCAGGTTCCTCTGTGGTGGTGATGTTTCCTTCCATGGGCTGCCTTCTGGACTAGTGAATCAGCAGCCAGCAGCAAGAGCTTTGTCTGGGTGGTTTTTCCTGCTGCTTGCCCCATGGCCCTTTTTCTGGGACCTCCCAGGGAGCTGGGAGCTGAGAGAGGCCAAATGTCTATCAGTCCTGGTGACCATGGTCAGCTTGTCAGTGTGGTAAGGCATTAGAATGTGTCATTGCCCTACACCACCATACCTCCAGAAAAGCAGCCTTGGGGTCTGGGGGCCACTTTTTCTGCATCTTTGCATTCCAATGAATGGCCTCTGTGGCGAGCTCAGCCAGCCGCAGATCCGGACCTCCACAGTGTAGGGCTGGGCTGCTGGGCACAAAGGGGCACTCTGCAGGAGTGGTGAATAATGGCCCGCCCTTTCATTGGGAGGCTAACCTTTTGGCAGCCACCAGCAGACTGCATTCTACTGTGCTGATTGGGGAGGACAATGCTGTACTGGCCTTTGAATGGACACCGCCACCAACAGCGCTGTATTCACAGCAGCACTGGGAACCGTGTGAGCATTGTCTGCAGGCCCCACTGTGCTGCAGGAGACAGTGAGGAGCCTGGGATAGAGAGGCTGGCTTCTTTGGTTTAATCTCCCTGTTCAGCCTATAGGTCCCTGTCTTCATCTGACAAGTGGGGGCATCAGACCCAGGGATCGACTGTCTTGCATCCCTGTCCACAAAAGGGAAAAGAGATGATGTTAAAACCAAGAAGTAGTGTGTCATAACTTTCTTCCGAATCTAAGACTATTCTAAAATAAGTTATAAACAAGTCCAAGAGCCAGTGCTGACTCAGTTCTCCAGGAGCCTCAGCTGTGAGTGACATGCCTGCCTGCACTAGAACCATTGCATACATAGAAACATGTGTCCCCAAGACACCTTTCACTCTGGCAGAAGCAGTTAGAATTGCTTTGCTTTGAATTCTTTATTTTTCTTCGCAGGTTTGGGAGTTTTGCCTCCCTCCCTCCTTCCCTTTCTTTGGTCCTTCCTTCTTCTTTTGTTTTTTGAGACAGGAACTTACTCTGTAGCCCAGGCTGGCCTGGAACTCACAGAAATTCTCCTGCCTCAGTTACCTGAGTACTAGTATTGCTCTCATGAGCCACCATGTCCGACCAGCCAAGACTTCTCGTATCAGATAATGGGTCTATTTTTGTGTGACTTTAAAGTTTTTAACCTTAAATATCTAGTTATAAAAACAATTTTGAAATATTTTAAATTTATTTTATTATTTTATGTGTATGAATGCTTTGCCTGAATGTATGTATATATATCACACATGTGCCTCAAGGAGGACAAAAGAGAACATTGGATCTCCTGGGATTGTGAGCTGCCATGTAGATTCTGGGACTGAAACCCTGGTCCTCAGTAAGAGCAACAAGTATTCTTAACCATTGAGCCTGCTCTTTAGCCCAAAGTTATGTGTGTGTCTGGTGTGTGTGTGTGTGTGTGTGTGTGTGTGTGTGTGTGTGTGTGCGTGCGTGCATGCATGCGTGCATGTATGTATGTATGTATGTGTATATATGCGGGGTTTTTTTGAGACAGCATCTTTCAGTGTATCCCTAACTGCCTGGAACTTGTTTTGTAGGCCAGGCTGGTCTTGAACCTACAGAGATATATCTGCCTCTGCCATCTGCCTACATGGATTAAAGGTATATACTAGCACACCCTGTTATGAAAGACTTAAAAGAAAACCCACAGGTGGATCTGAGAAGTTCAGGCAGGTTCAGAGGCCCAGGGAGTTGAAGGCATCTGTGTTAGGGCCTGGGGATGATGGGATGTCAAAGGTCTCCAACATCCTGTGTCTCCAGGAGGTGCCTGCACTGATCACTGCTGTGATACTCAGTATGATACTCTTCTTGACACTAGGTTAGCCCTTTGGGGGCACCTAGGGTGACTAAACCAGGACCCTGAGGCAGCAACTGTGAGCATGCCCTGAAACCATCCCGAGTGCTCAGCCCATGAAATGAGATTTTCTTTCTGCCAAGTGACAGGAGCCTTCAGTGTCCCCTTTGAAATGTGGCCTGGCTAGTTCAACAGAGACATTTTTACATTACAACTGTGAAACCCTGGCATAAAGCATCCCTCTGTCCCCCCATTATTTTCTCACAAACACAGTCCATTGTCACACTGTTGAAGTTAATTTGATCAACATTGGGACATTTAACTTTTATGTCCAGTGAAAAGAGTTGTTTCATGCTCATTTTGGGCATTCAAAGGAAATGATTGCCAGAAAAATAATGTTCCTTGGGACAATCCGGAGCAATTAGTTTCCCAGGGAGAGGCTATGTGACGCCGGCTGCCACACAGCCCCTCTTTGTCGCTTTATGGATGGTCATCCGTCAGCTGTCAGGCTGCTCAAAGACGCTCCAATCTAAATGTTTCTCTTTAGGCCGTTCCCAGAACTCGCCTTGCTGTTCACTGAGCAGAAGAAAAGCACTGCGTCTCTAGGCAAAGGCGAGCTCCCTGCTAAGGATCTAGGTCATTCCAGAATGCTCTGGTGTGGCTGGCACAGAACTGCTTCTTGCACCTCATTTGCTGCCCACTGCCCTGGAGAAGGAATGCAGGTGTCTCTATGGGGTATGCCTACAGCCTAAGTTTTGGAGGTGTCAGGGCACCCACTGTCTGGAGCTGACCCTGCACAGCACAGAATTCCCATAGCAAGTCAAAGGGCCTGGAGCCCACAGACTTGTTGTGTATGTCATCAGCCTGAAACCCCAAGGCCCGTGCCAGCATTGCCACGGATTCCATTGGGAGCATGGTAGCTAGGACATTCTCGTGAAGTCCAGTTACAGTTGAGCAAGATGAGTCTGTGAGGCTAGTGTCTCAATGATTGATGAAATTTGCAGCATGTTCTTCATTTTACTAAAAATGGATCCAGGTATCCAAAAGCATGTAGAAAACTGTGATGAAGAAAATCACACACCTCTACTCAGTGGTTGATGTGTACATTTTGCCTTCTCTTTTCTGAAGAAATAAAACAAAGTAAGGTGTGTCTGTGTCCTAAGCCTCAGTGGCCACACAGTGCCACCTGGATTCAGTGCCTTGGTTTCTTTGCATGATTCTGTGCTTTTGTCTCACAAGTTATGCATCTCTTTATTTTTCATGCCTCGGGTTTAGATTGTCACATGTGTGTAGGTGCGTGTGTGTATATGTGGAGGGGTGTGTGTGTGTGTGTGTGAGGGGTGTGTGTGTGTAAGGGGTGGGTGTATGTGTATGGGGGTATGTATGTATAGGTCTGTGTATGTTAGGTGTGTGTGTGTGTGTGTGTGTGTGTGTGTGTGTGTGTGTGTGTGTGTGTGTTCTGCTCATGTGAATATCCGCAGCAATGCTTGGAGAATGCTGTGAATGGCTTCTTGCCACTCAACTTCCATCTGCAGCATGTTTCTGCTCTGGTGTCTTCACGTCAACTGTTCCTTGGTGGAGACCTCCTTTAGAGGGTCGTGATATTTACCAAATGGTGCCTTCCCCACCCATCCCTTTCTTGCCAGTCTTGGGGAGGCAGCACAATTTTTATTTCCTGGAGCTGTGAAGCTGGGCATCTGATGCTTAAGGGCTGCTCAGCTCCTGGAGATCTCAGCTGTGGGTTTTCCTGCTAGACGCCATGAAAATAAAGCATTCTTGGAGGCCAGTGATCTTCCATGTAGTCTGGTGGGGTTTTGTAGCCAGTGGAGTTGTCTCAATGTGAGGGGCGGGGATAGTGCATTCAATATCTAGATCTTCTGCTTAGAAAAATAAATCGGAATGATGACTGATAGAAAGAGGACCAGCCGGGCATTGGTGGCACATGCCTTTAATCCCAGCACTCGGGAGATAGAGGCAGGCGGATCTCTGTGAGTTCAAGACCAGCCTGGTCTACAGAGCGGGTTCCAGGACAGGCTCCAAAACACAGAGAAACCCTGTTTTAAAAAACCAAAAACAAACAGAAAGAGGGGGAGGGGGGAGGACCAGCCCTCTAGCCAGAAGGTGTGAATTAGAGGCATGTAGCTCTCATGGTAGGGCACACAGTGGGAACAGAGTTCCCCCAGCAGAGTAGAGTGGGACATGTATCAAGAAGTCTGGCTTTTGCAAGGTTGGGAAAGACCAATGTGGCTGTGGCCCAGAAGGCCCTAGCACATAGTGAATGCCCAGCACATTGCCACTGGGAGAGGGAACTAATCCCTGTCTAGAGGAAAACCCAGTCTCTCAAAATTCCACCAATGATCTCAGTCTTTACTGGAGCCCACAGAAAGTAGGTGAAGTCCAGTAGCTTACAGAATCTAGGTATGTCCCATGTCTCCCCTGCATGTCCTGCTGTCCTTTGCTCATAGTCAGTGTCCTAAGGATGGACACTGTCCCAGGGAGTTCTGGATGCTGCAGCAAGTGCTTCAGACAAGGGACTTTACTGAGATTCATTTCTTGCAATTCTGGAGGCTGAAGTTCAAGCTAAGGACAGCAATCCAGGCTCTAAAAATGGCTTGTGTCCTTACATGGTAGAGAGAACCAATGGCTCTGGGGATTCTTCCTTTCATGTCAGGTCCCCTCTGACCTTGGTAACCTCCATGACCTCCTTAAAGACCCCTTCTCCAATGCAGTGACCCTGGGTCATTCCCTAGAAGGAGCTCATGTACCAAGCTTGGATCATAAACCTGCTAAGACAGAGACTGCCTTTCAGGTGGGTAACAGCAGTCCCATAGACCACAGTGGAGAAGGTAGCTTGCTCACCAGAACCAGTTGTCAATGTTCTATTGCATGAAGCAGTCTTATATAGTGCTGGGGAAGGAACCTCAGTGCCCTGGCTTGATGGCATCTGCTAGAGGAATGGGATGGGGTGGCAAGGTGTGTGTGTCACGTGTCAAGAGCACTGTGCTTGGGGTCAGTGGCTAGTTACAAATGAGGAACGTGGTAGTTGCTAAGATGAGACCTGAGGTCCTTTGATCCATCTCACCATGTTGGGCATTCTGTGGACCTACTACTGCTGGATTTTTGCACCTTTGCCACTGAAGTGTAACTCTCATTTATCAGTCAAACCCTCTGAACTGAGGGTCTGCAGGATTTCAGGCCCCATGGGGATAGATCTTGTCCCCAACAGCACCTTCCCAGGGGTTGGGTGAGGAATGGGGGCCTGGGAAGTTTCAGGCTGGCCATGCATTTATTTTGTTGGGTGAATTTACCTTTGTGACTAGATGACTTGTGGTAAAGAGAAACTTAGGAAATTAAATTACCCTCAAATATTTTGGGTAATTTAACTGTTTTGTATCATTGGTATTTTAGCTACTTAAGATTATTTGATCAACACACATGGTCTCTCCCATAGCTGAGGACAAAACCAACCTTAGTTGATATCTAAATTTATGTAGGCCCCATAGTTAAGTAAAAGTATAATGCCAAAAGGTTTAACATCCCAACCATTGGTTGAAGAGTAAAAAGGGGAAAAAGCCAATTTATTGGTGTGTTAGAACCACTCGGGGGATGGGACTGACTGGTCATGCTTGAATCCACCTTCCAGACCTTTGCAGCCTTTGGGGTGGAAAAGGAAACAAACTGTGTGCAGGTTATCATCTCTCATACCCTGTGGGGTGTTGGTGCCCTCTGCAGCCTCAGTGACCGTAGGGACCCTCAGCAGGTCCAAGGCACCTCAGGCTTCCTGTGGCATGGAAGTGACTACAACTGAAAGGGTGACTTTTCACTGTGACTTTCCTCCAGAAGTCCAGAGCATTATGGGAGGTAACGTCCTCAGATGGGAACAAGGCCCTAGCCAGATAGAAAAAGCCACCCTTCCCCCAGTGGTGCTGTCACATCCTGGAATCACCTGTCAAACAAGAGACACCATTTCCAGGCCTAAAAAATTGATTTTTATGGCTCTTCTTGTAATTCTCTTTCTGAATAAGGCACATGATATTGATGTGGACCTCCTTTTTAATCATAATAGCCACTGACAAGGTAATTAATTTTAAAACAACTCTTTTTTCTCTGGTCCAAATGGCACTATGTAGAAATTAAAAGTGAGTGCTGTGAGGGCCGCTGGCCTGGCACTCAGGCGATTGCCTCGGCCGTGACAGCCCCTTTATCTTGCTGCTTCTGGGCGACCTTCAGAGATGGGTGTTGTTATTAATTGGCTTGGGCTATTATATCAAAAAGAGCAGGGCAGGAAAGCATGATAAAGTTTAGGTTTTTAATGATAGTCTTACAGGAATCTAGACATGCCAGTGAAATTGCCTTCCTGGGTCATCACAGGCCCAGCGTGGGGCACAGCCAGGACCCATCAACATCTCTCACGTGAGGAATGGCCCAGATGCAGCATTCTCTCACTAAGCACACAGGCATCTAAAGTTAGTGCACTCAGCTTAAATCTGAAAAAGGCTTTTTAACTAATTTACCTTAGCATGGATTCTGCCATTAGATTAGTCAAGTACATGCGTGCTACTGTGTCTGGCGGTTTCTCAGACCACACCTTTATGTTGCTTTCTAGGCCTTTGTTTTCTCTAATCTGAACTTAGAAAGTGCAGTCCATTGTGGTTGACGCTCACACTAGTTGATGAGACAGAAAAAGGCCTGGCCTCCACTATCCCACACATGAGCTTGCAGGTTCCCGTACCCACATAGACACACCTTGGTGTCCTGTGACTTCACTTCCTCCTGTGGTACTCTCACAGCGAACTTGGCTCAGGCTTGTTCCACACTCTCTGACCTGTGGGTACCATTAGCCTCCCAAGATGCCTCAGCATAACCTCTGGACAGCTATGAACATCTGCTGAGTGGTATATGACCATAGGAAAAGCCAAAATTTCCTTTCCAGGCTCAAAGCTTGAGGTGGTCTGTGCACATTTTACTAGAAGATGTAGAACCTTTGAAAGTGAAAGTGTAGTCATATATGTCTACAGCCAGTGTACATAACACACCAGTGATGTCTGTGATATGTACATAGCACATGCCTAAGTGGGATATGACTTCTGAAGTATGTATGCCATTCATGTGTGTGTAGACATTCGTGACAATGTAAAGTTTAGATCATCTGTAGTGCTCATTCCCAATAAGAGAAGTGTTAGTAGCCAGGCAGTGGTATTGCACACTTAATCCCAGCACTCAGGAAGCAGACAGAGGTGGATCTCTGTGAGTTCGAGAACAGCCTGGTCTGCAGAGCTAGTTCCAGGACAGCTAGGGCTGTTACACAAAGGAAACCCTGTCTCAAAAAAACCTAAAACAAAAACAAATAAAACAAAACCAAAAAAAAAAAAACCCATAAAAGTCATATGAATCAAAGGTATATAGGAAGAAGTGTTTAAAGTCTATGGAAAACAGTAGGTAGTCTCCAAAAGCCCCATGCTGTGTGATGTGAGACATAGGAAATGGGTGGAACATTTAATGACAGTCAGCCTTGCAGGAGAGTTAAAGCAGACACGGTACTTTTCAGACCTTCCCACACAGCACCGGGAAAGACAGCATGGAAGAGCAGATGTTCAAGTTGTACAAGTGGAAAGGAAGAAGCAGCAACAGGCCGCCACAGGTAAACCCATAGTGATAGCCAAGCACAGAGCCCCACAGAACTCTCCACATTCCTCTCCAGGGCAACTGGCTTCCTCCTGGTGACTCCGTTCTGTCAGCCCAGAATTTGGTCACCCTTCATACTTTGTGTAACCAGTGTAACACCAAGCCATATAAATTAGGGCCCTCCCAATTTTTTCATTGGCTGCTGCTTTCCAGGTTTCCTTTGCAACCCAAGTTCAGCTCTAGGTACCCCCACATGCAAGGCTACACCCCTGTTGGTACTCATTGGTGTTGACAGAAGCACATCTATAACAATACCAGGGCAACAATAGCAGGCCACAGCATGACACATCGGGCTTCCTGGTAGCCACTAGCCACTAGTCACTTGAGCCAATGTGATGGAGAAAGTCTGTCTGACTGCTACCTAATCAAATTTCTCCTCCTCCTCCCCATTCTTTCTTCTCCCCACTCCCCCTCCTCTCTGTTTCATGTGCGTTGTGTGTATCATATATTTATGTAGTACATAGATGTGAGTATGAGCATACATGTTGAAGGCGGAACAAGGTGTTGAGTGTCTTCCTTTGTCATTGTCTACCTTATTGCCTTGAGACAGAGCCTCTCACTGAACTGAAAGTTGGTCATTTAGACGCGGCTGGCTGACCAGAGAACAAGCTCTCAGGGTCTGTCTGCCTGTCTTTACCCTCTCTGTCTCACCTAAATGCTGGGATTATAAGCACACCCAGTCACATGTGGGTTTTTAAGTAGATGCTGGGGATTCAAACTCGGGTCATCATGCTTGTAGAGCAAGCAAGTGAGCCACCTCCAGAGCCCTTCAAGTTTATTTTACTTTAAACATGAGCCTGTCGCTTTTCTGCCTTGGACCTTGTCATAGCAGGTAAATTCTGAAATAACTACTGGATTTCCTCTGCCTCTGGACAGAAGGCATGCTTTTGTTCTACTGGTGTCTGGTTAGTGATTCTGTGCTGTAAGTGGTCCTTATTCCCTTTCAATTCAGAAACAGGACTACTTACCCTGCCTCAGGAGCAGGAGAGCTGCCCTGTGTGGTGGTTGAGAGACTCAGATCCTCTGTAAGGGAAGCTACTGTGTGTCTGTCTGCCAGATGTTTGTGTGTTTGTATCTCTCAATGGGAAAAATTTGTCATGAAGTGGTTGTGATTGGTGGAGAATTTGTAGAGAAGTCTTTCAGCAAAGCAGCATGGGCTAGTCCATGTGTTATTTCCATTGTGACTTGGAAGTTACTGGATGGGATATAACCATTGTGGAGTAAGAGTGAGCTCATGTGTAAAAAGAGGGCAGCTGTGGGCAGCTGAGGCAGTGTCCTGCTGTGGGCAGACATAAGCATACCTGTTCCTGGCACAAGCTTTCCACTTCCTGTCTCTTCTGAATGCTGTTCTCACACAAGTGTCTGTCTAGTCCTGTATGCACTGCTGATTTCCACATCCTCCTGGACAGCCAGTAAGGACAGCTGAGTGCTGTTTGTTGCTGCATGCTTGATGGTAGCCTTTGCACTAGATTTTGGTGTGCAAGAAACAATCACCATAGTGTCTTTATAGCAGGAAACATTTGGGGAGCATGGAGGAGTAGCCGGACCAGGTCTGTGTGGGCTGGTCAGCATTGCAACATCAGGTGACCACTGTCTCTTTCTCTTTTTCCAGAATCATCGATCAGCGATTTGAGAAAGTTTCCTACTTCGTTTTTGGTGATTTCAACTTCCGCCTGGATTCCAAATCTGTTGTAGAGGTAGGTAGGCATGAGTTTCTTCCTCAGTCTGGGCATTGTGGCAGAGCCAATGGTGGCAGAGAAATGCTGTTTAGGCCACTTCCATGCCACCATCATCATAGATTATGCTTTTTTACTTTGTTTTTTAAAGTAAATTTTTGCCTGGGGCCGGGGAAGGGGTCTCTACAGTTGTTCAGCTAGCCAGCCATTGTTGGCTTCAAGAATAGGCATCCTGGCCACGTGGTAGTGCCTCATTCCTTTAATCCCCACACTCGGGAGTCAGAGGCAGACGGATCTCTGAGTTCAAGGCTAGCCTGCTCTACAACTCTAGTTCCAGGACAGCCAGGGCTAAACAGAGGAAGCCAAGCTCAGTGTCCCTTGTAGGAAATAACCTAGGCTGCTCTGATACCTGCAGAGCTGGGAACTGTTGAGCTCTGGGCTGTTTCCTACTGGGATTTCCACTGTTTAATCTTCATCATCACCAGGAAACTGGTCTTTCTACTTGATGTAATGAATTGAGACTCTCTTGGTTTGGGGAACTCTAAAGCTATGCTGACTGCTATGGGAACTCTAGGCAGGGTGCCAGGGTCCTGGAGTCCCTAGAGTGACTGCAGCTGGCAAACTTTGGTGCCAAGACAAGTGATGTGACCACTGAGGTTGGAAGGAAACTATGTGGCTGGGGTGTGCTGCCAAGGGAAGCAAGTCCTGTGGTGTTGGCTTAATGGCCAGATTACTTTGTAGTAAGGTTCATGCCTGCCACCAGATGAGTGCTGGCATCCTGAGCCCTGGGACAGATAACTGGGAGTCTGGCTTCTTGTATCTCTTCTCTCCTGGTTTCTACATGGTTAGGATGTGCCACCTTCTCCGGTGGCAGAAAACTAGAGGTGCAGAACAGTGAGGCACTGCTCCCTTTTACCTCCCACACCCACCTTGCCTGGGACCTTTATAGCATGCAGCGGCACTAGGTAATCCACATGCAGGGGCCCAGTAAGACCAGCATGAAGTCATGCAGTACCTCAGATGGCTATCTTCTCATTAATAGTTTTAGTTCCAAATCTTGTCACACATTAATCTTCCATCCTCAGTAGAAAATTATTTTTTAAACACAGTTGAGCAGGTGTCTCCCTTTGGTTGATGGAAATGAGTGATGGGCCATTAAAACCCCTCTGTGTTTAATTAAGCTGAGGGTACCTCATCAGGGCAGGCCCATGGGGTACATTTTGAACTTTGCAGTACAAGGGATATCTCTAGATGACCAATGGGTGCAGGGGTCTTCCCTGATTTTCAGTGGGTATGGGTGTTCGCCCTAGATGTTCAGTGTGTAGTGGAAGTGGGGGATCCTGGGTGTTCAGTGGCTGCTGGTAGCAGCACATCGTTTTTTCTTTTATTCTTTTCTCATACATTACATCCTGACTGCAGTTTCCCCTCCCTGCACTCTTCCCCACCTCCCCTTTCCCCCGGATCCACTCCTTCATTTCCCTTCAGAGAAAGAGCAGGATATCAGCCAAAGAGGGCACAGCAAGTTACAATAAGACCAGGCACAAACCCTCATATCTAGGCTGGACAAGGCAACCTAGTAGGAGGGAAAGGGTCCCCAAGAGTAGGCAAAAGAGTCAGAGATACCACACCATACCCCCATTGTTAGGAGTCCCACAAGAATACCCAGCTACACGATCATATGTATATGCAGGCAACCTAGCTCACACCAATATGGGTCCATGACTGTCACTTCAGTTTCCATGAAATAGCAGTACATCTTAACCCAGCCATGAAAGAGGAAGGAATACCATGGAGCATATGCAGTTTCTAAAACAGAATAAAGACTCATTTCCAAGGCCTCCTCTTTCATGTTCCTGAGCTTCTGAGCTGAGTTGCCAGCTTGCTGCTGGAGGCCAGCAATTCTGCTGCACGCCATAGTTTCCCCGCCTCCCCAGAGGTTTCCACTTGGCACAGAGTAGCCATTGTGAAAGGAACCAACTCTTAGAAGGCCAATGCTGTCAGCCTAGAGCTGCCTGTGGTTGGGGAAAGGTCAGAGAAGCTTCTTCACAGTAGATTTTTCCTTCTGGATGGGACACAGGCCATAAAAAAAGCAGCTAGTCTGCACAGGCTCAGAATGGCTGATGGGCACTCTCTGAATCTGTCCTTCGGGATGGGAGGACAGGTTGGCTGTGTGGGTGAGTGGACACAGATATTCCACACAGGAGGAGCGTGTGCAAAGTCAGGAAGGAGCTCACCAGAGCCCTTAGCTTCACCACCTGCCCTTTGCCACCTTATGGCACCTGAGCAGAGTCGGGCAGCTTCAGTTACCATAGAAACTAAGCATTCTGCATTTGTGTGTTCCCTAAGGAAGCTAGTAAGTGCCCTGGGGGTCATCAACCTGCCCTGTACCACATAGCTTCCTCTTAACCTCTAGCCAGAGCTGTGTGGCTACTTTGCTGAGCTGGAGGCAGGGATACTGGGTGGCACTGGAGGGTGGGTGGGAGATGCCCTGTCTTCCAGCTGCCTCTCCTTTGCTGTGGGTCAGACCACAATGGGGACTGGAGAATGGGACTGTGGGGACTTAGAGAAAGCACCAGAAGGTCTCTCCTCGTTGTACGGTCCCTTTTTCTCAAGGTATGAATGGTTTTGTGTCTCATGGTTGCTGGCTACCTCTATGAGTAGTTAGGGAAGCCATCAAAATCAGTGTTGGGTCCTGTTCTGTCAGAGAACTGTTGGCCTTTATGGCAATCTGCTAAGTGTTAGATGTGTCTGGAGTCCTGACCTAGGTGCACTGGCCTCATGAAGGGTGCGTTTATGTCACCTGATTGATGTATCTGCAAAGCCACTCAGGTCTCCTGCAGTTCTCGCTGTTTGGAGAGAGGTTTCCCAAGAGGAGGTGTGGCTTCTGGGAGAATCTCTCTCTAAGTTTATTAAGTGAAGCTCCTATTTCACTGGAGCTCTCACTGAAGACAGCCTGCTGCTAGCCCCTTTTACCTGGACATTACCCCCATACTTGCCTGAGCAGGTGGTATTGGCTAACGCAGCTACGTTGCCTGCAGCATCCCTTCCACAATGCATGGCCTTAGCTAAGGAGCCAGATGCCAAGTTTCATTTCCCCAGGTTTTACAGAGCTACCCAGTGGCAGGTCTGGATGAAGTTTTAGCACAAATTCAAGGACCTTTGTATTTGAGAAAATGTCCCCATGGACTTGCTGTCATTTTGCACTGGGATTCAGCTTCCTCGCCCATGAATAACATGTCTTCATTCATCTTGGAAACACAGTTCTGGGATGTCCACAACGCAGGGTCTCTAGCCAGAGCCCAACTGTTCTTTACAGTGCTCCATCTGTAGCACTGTGATCTGCTGTGCGGATTCCCACAGAAGGGACAGGTAGTGAGTGTCTCCAGCCACAAGGATAGGACCCAAGACTGTAGTTAGAGTAGGAGCCTCTCCTTCATCAGCAAGGTGCCCACAGTGTCAGGTCTCTTTTAAACACCACTGTCTTTGGGCCACATGCCTCCAGGTATTAGATGACACATAGTAACAGGGCTACGGACACTCACTGGGGGCTCTGGGCCTTGCTTGAGGAGGGTCCACTGCAGCCGATTGTCATCCTTGTGGGGTGCTTTCCTTCAACACAGCTTGGCCTGCATTTCCCCACATGAGGGCTACCGGCATTGGTGTGCTGTGGTCATATGAGCTTTGCTGGGCTCCTGTGAGCCGCACCCTCTAGTTTTCTTCTCAAAACCACTGAATGGGACAGCATGACCTACATGGCTGTAACACCCCCAAGGAAGCCTCCTCCTCAGGGAGGCCCCCACAACAGGGCATTAGAATCATTGGCACCAGGCACTTGCCGGCCTGGCCTGCCGCCTGATGACTGTGGCTTCTGCAGTCACTAATTCTGGTATACATTTCTCTCCACTTTAGAAGCCTGGAACTCCTTGTCTCTGCTATCAACATGGCACACATGCCAAGGAGGGGGAGGAGAATCAATAGTTTTTAAACTGGATTATTTGCTCAATAAATAAATGAATATATCTTACATCTGTGCATTAATTCCTGGAGGGCTTTTGAGGCTCTTTAAGACCTGTGGATAGCTGTTATTCATTCAACCAGTAAAGCTTGCCTTTACATTCTGATCGCACTTTACCCTGTGAGTAAAGCAAACAGTAAAAAAATGTGGAAAACAATTTATTAGTATAGGTTTTAAAAGCCCATTTAGTAAAGCAAAGGTTGTAGCTCTGAGATTAAAGACCCTGTATCCTTGTGATTTTAACATTACCAGCCCAGTATGAAAATTCTGATCCCACTACCCCCTTGAGAAGCCTGTCCCACCTCAACTCCCCTCCCAGGCTGTTCCGTGTACTGTCTCACTCTACCACGTGTACTCTTCCCACAGAGAAGGCAAAGCCTCCACCCCTGGAGGACTGCCTGAGGACCCACAGGAACCATGTAGCCCAGCCAGTCCATGCTTACTGGAACACTGCCTATGATGGCTTCTTGGGATCTTTGACTGGAACTCCAGTGACCTTTCCTCTCTTGACTTCTCCCTGTGCTTGGTCTTCCTGGAAGGGCTTCAGATGCCTCAGCGTGCACACCTGTAGGTCAGCCATGGCCCAAGTACTCTTAGGGATCTCTGTACCCTCATTTCTTGCAGGTCACCTCCAAGTGACTTTCATTTGTCTGAGAGGCACAGTAAAAAATGAGAAGAGTAAGAAAACAGAAGGTCACAGACAGACACATGCATAAGTAGAAAGGTATGCTACTCAGAATATAGGATGCCCTGCAGGAAAGTGTCTTCTGGAAAGACAGTCCTGGGGCTGTGGGAAGGCTGGTGCACATACAAGTAATTCATCTGCAGGTGGCTCACCTCTTAAAATGACAGTAGGGGTTGATTTTCAGTGCCTGGGCCAACCTAGGCTTTTTGCTTTGTTTTCTTAGGCCACTAAGTCCCCACCCAGGACAGAGCCCCCTCAGTTGTACTGCCATCCTGGACAAGCAAGGAGATTCCAGTCTTCCAGGGAATAGGGCCCATTTGATAGCCTTGCCCCTTGGGGTCTCATGCCATCATACTGGCTGGCAAGATTCATCAGAGGTTAATTAAATCCATCTCCAAAACAATGAAAGGCCAATGAGCTAAGCCCAATCTCAGTAAATTAAATGCATTAAATGCAGCCATTGTTCATCCTGCAGGGAGGGTGGGCTCAGGCTCTGGGTGTCTCCAGGAAAGGACCATCCTCTAGGCTCTGGGAGCTCTTGGAGCACAGTAGAGACCTGCTTGTCATTTGCAGTGCGGGAGGAGTGTGGGGATGGGATGGGTGGCCTGTGAAAGAGGCTCTGTGTGCAGAGCTGTGAGGCACTGCCCCCAGGAAGAGCAGCTTCTTATGTTTCAAATGCAAATTAATGCAAACATGCTTGCAGAGCAGAACTGAAAAGATGATACTGTGATCAAATTTGGCACCGCTTAAGCCATAATTAAAACATACACAAATTAAACACGATTATCCTGCCGTGTAACAGGACCACGCGCCATTACTCTAATTAATAATGCAGCCTCCAGCACAGTCCTGCTGCTGGAATTGCTTGGAGGGTATGTTTTATGCCTTGCACAGTGGCAACTAGCAGCTGGGGTGTTCAGCTGGCCACGGTGACGCAGAGTGACAGCAGTGCCAGCCGCGCCTGTCTCTGCATGGCCTAGGCTCACCACACCTGCTGTGCCTCACCTCCCCATCAGTGGTGGTGATAGATGCATTTTTGGAAGCTGCCAGTTGCTGACAGCTACATGCTCAGGTGTCAGCTGTACCTGTTTTAGAGCAGAGCCCAGGGAAGGCACCACTGTCTCCGCAGATGCCTTCCAGAGGGACTCCTGGGACAGAGTGACACTGGGGTGCTCTCAGTGTTGGCTGTACCCACTATGAAGAGCACTTCAGAGGATCCCCAGTGTCACACCCACAATGTGATGAGGGCCATTACAACAGAAGCCAGCCCAGGCTGCCTGGTGTCTAAACATTACTGGTACCCAGGAGCTCCTGAAAGTCAGCCACTGAGGTAATGGCCGTTACTTTTATGACTCCACAGGATGCCTTCTGAGAGCCCCTTGCCCTAGACAAGGGATTATTTTTGTGTGGGGTCCAGCTGAAGTGCTGACTCGCTGTGGTCATTGTGTCCTTATTCAACCAAACCCTCTGCTGTGCCCCTGTGTGCACATACTGTGTGCGTGTTCCAGACAATATCAAGAGGGACTTGGGCCTAGGTGTCAACCAGCATATCCCTAGGTACTCAGTGAACAGGGGTAGCTGTGGCAGCCATATCCACCCTGCTGTGTGTGTACAGTTATGTGAATTGGCCAAAATTAAGTCCTGTTCCTCAGTGTTTCACTGATTGACCTTGGCCTTACCCTGGTAAGCCTTAGAGCCCTATGTGACATGAGCTTTGCCTGTATTATGGAGAATGAACAGAGGTCATTAAAACCGAGGCTTCATATGAAGTGGGCACTGCTGTGTCAGAGCCCAGCAGAGTTCCATTGTGCCCTTCAGGGCCTGCTTCACCTGGCTAGCAGCCCTTGGAATTCTATCTTAAGTCAAGAGTGCAGTGGTTCTCCCGAATCAAGTTAGTTCCCTGCAGTGAGTCATAGTAGCAGCCCTTCTTCCTCTCTAACCAGGGCTCCCACAAGGTCAAGTGGACATTTCAATCCACCTTTGCCTGCAGGGGACTGGGCACTCAGGTGGCAGGAGACCTACGTCCTAAAACCTCAAATAGGATGCACACAAAGTACCACCTAACTTAGGTACTTGAAAAAATAATGGCAGTAACAGAATCCCTAATTAAAATCATTTAATGACTTCAGAAGGAGACCTAGTTGGACCATTTCTGAATAGAGGTGGCAATATCAGCTGTGTCACAGTTAATTATAACAACAGTTTGGTTTTATATTCAGAGTATTTCTGCAAAGATCAATTTGCATACATTAATTAGCCAGTGTTTCTCCTGTTTTTCTATTCCAAGATCCTATTGGAGGAGCTAGATCTTTGTTTCCATTGTTGGTACCTTCTGATCTCCAAAATGGTGAGGCTCGTCAACTGGGCTTAACTTGTTTGGACAGTCAGGGGAGCTGGACTGGGGTGATGAATGGGAAGCCTGCCTGAAGGAAGCTCCAGTGGCTCCAGAAAGCTCAAGAAGTCATGTAAAATCTGTCCTCGGTTTTGCTGAATCAGTCAGGACTTGTGACCTCAGAGGGTGGGCTGGGCAGCCATCACAGCTCTGCAGCCACCGATCTACCCCCGTCCTAAGTGAGGCTGTCCTTTTGTGCCTCCCTGCCCAGTGAAACGCACTTGAGCTAGTTGGGGAGCTCAAGGTTTGGATCAGAGAGGATGTTTTAAGTGTTGTGCCTTACTAGGCACCTGAGAGGGCACCGATGTGACCTAGCGAGCCTGAGCTACCACAACCACAGTAGTGGCTATAATGCTGGTGTGCAGATCTGTCGCTCCTACAGCCTGGCCGCAGACAACTTCCCTATGGAACAGGCCCCCACTGACTCCCACCTCAACTTCAAGAGAAATGAGGGTGTGCAAGGGCTAGGCATCCAGAAGCTGTGTGTGTTTCTATGCATGCCCAAGATATGAAAGGTGGGCAGGGTGAATTCAGTACTGTTTGTACGTGCTATTTAGTCACAAGTTTTTATCAGACACAGTTAGACCTGCTGTGGTATTGTCTTTGCTAGTCCCGTGATGGCTTTTACCTCTATAAGGAGAGATTGGCTTCTCCACATGGTGTCCTATGGATCTAGGACCACAGTCTCTGCCACAAAGGGCATAGAACAGAAGTCAAGATGAGCATCTCTTATATGTCTGCTGACTTCTGTCAAGGGTGCAGTTCTTGTCAGGGAATTTGTCCAGGTACTATTTATATAAAATCATCTGTTTCTATCTTGGAGCTGTCACTTGAGTGACTTTATGTTCGGCCCTATTGCTGCTCCTTGATATAATTTGAAATAATATTGTTAGACACCAGTTATCAAGGAATGGTTAGACAATGTCTATATGTGTTTTAAAATTCAAGTGGCTATCTTAGGACAGTGACAGACTGTGAGGACTATCACATTTTAACATTTAAATCCCTAGCGCCTGTTTCACAATGACCTGCATCTAAACCTAGAACTTCATCTACTGTTTTATTGGTGAGGCAAGTGTGTTCTGGATCCTAGATGCCCAGCTTGTGGAGGTTACAGTGTCTAAGCACCCTGCATCAGCAGCAGCAGAGGGGATCCTTTTCGTTAGCATTGCCAAGGAAATATTCCAAGGAAAAGCATTCTATTAATTTAACAACATATTATATAGTAGAACCCAAATCTATGTTAATGTTCAGTATTCTAAGAGAACTATTTTTAACCTGTTCTCTGGGTCAAGTCTTCATTTTGGAGACATCAAAATGTGAGCTTAGTGGTAAGGAATGTCCTTTGATATGTTTTAGGGGACATCTGTGTGGAACTGTCAGAGTGTTAGGAGCACCTACTAGGAGTCCTTCCCTCCTGCAGTAGAGCCTGGGGCTGGCTGGGAGCTGTCAGCAGTCAGCCCCTTTCATGTCATCTCTGCCATGAAGGTTGCGCCTGGCGCTTTACTACTGTACATTTTCTTGACTGGAATTTAGCTAAAAGCTCGGATGGGAAGAAGAAAGACTGAGCCAGGATGGATGTCTACTGCACTGTCCATGACCACCATTCCAGTGAGGAGCCTGTCCTCGGTTCACATGCTCTCGTCAAGGTGTCGGCTCTACATACAAGCTGGGCCTCCATGGCACAAGCAGTTTCTTGCCACAAACCGGCTGCTCTCTGCATAGACCAGTGCAGATTCATCACGTGGGCTTCAGTTGTCTAAACCAGAAAGGGGTTTACTTATTCAGGAAGCTTCAAAGCCTGTCATACCCAGAAGTGCCCCATAGTGAAAGCAGAGCCTTCGTTGTTAGTGACCTGTGCCCTGCTGGCTGTGTCCCCTGACCTGGTGGCCCCCTGTGCAGAGACTGTGTGGTCAGATAGATTCACAGTCCCCTGGAGAGCAGGCAGAGGCCAGGAGGGCACATGATCCTGGCACATGTTCACCTGTGTGTGTCCCGCAGCCATGAGTGGGTTCACATGCAGGTGAGATGGGACACAACCACCACAGTTGTAACTGAATATGGATGCTGAAGGGGTCTTGTGAGTGGTGGCATGTGGACAGAGTCAGGGGAGCCTCACCCGGCACGAGCATTTCTGTGTCCCTGCCTCTTCCAGCCCCACTCTATCCCAGCGCCATGCAAAGGGAGCAGTTTGCCCAGGGCCTCCAACTTTCTCCAGAGTTCCTGCCCCATTCACAGCACAGTGGGAGGCAGCACAGCCACCCTAGGTTCACTCCCAACCTTGCCCCTCTTGGTCTGAAACACTGCCCATCAGTAGTAGCTAAATGTAGTTCAGTTGTTGGAAGTCTTAGGGATTTTAGTTCAAGTGTCAGCAAACTGTAGTGCTATGAAGCAAAGGAAAGGAAAAACGGACTATGGTGTGGACACAGCTTAGATGGATGTGAGGGGCCAGTATAGCCCATCACTAAAACTTGTAATGTTGCTCTGGCCCTGTCGGGATCCACTAGCATGCTGGCGGGGCTGGCCTCCCTCCTCACTGCAGAAGACATTGTTTTAAGGCTCATTTCTTTTTAAAACATCAGCTTGAATTCAGACATTCCTAGGAACATCTGTGTGTGGCTGAAATTTGGCCGGCCACAGCCACCCCTTGCCCCTTTGTCCCCAGGCCTTTGTCCCTGATTTCACGCTATCAGAGGGTCTGCATGTTTTCTTGCATGAAGTTGTCAGGGGAATAAAGGCTCAGGAACAGGGTCATGTTTAGAGGATGGGCATGAAAAATTGGTAAGATGTATCTCTAAGCCCACCCACCAGCTGTTGCCCACAGCAAGCAAAGGCAGGAGCACCCCACACTCTAGCTGGATTGGGTCCATGCTGAACTCTACTCCTTCCTCCCAACAACCCCACTTTCCTTCCTTCCCTCATCATCCCACAGGTACATGCAAAACATGTGAGTGCCAGGCAGTCCATGTGCCCGTGAGTTGAGCACCGTTTTCAAGAGCAGGAAGCCACTAACTGCTTCCCTTGTATAGACAGACTTCTACTGGTCACAACACAGAACCAGTCATCCCACCGTCTGACACCTTTACCCATGGAGAAGCCTCTGGAACTTGGTATGACCATCCCAGAGTACCTTGGATAAGGATTGCAGGGAGCTAGCCTGAGGCTGCCAACAGATAGATGTCCCCACCACTGTGAGATCTAGAGCTGCCTGTTTTTTTGGTGGCACAGACTTTGTCTAAGAAGGGGATAAAACAGAAGTACCAAACAAGGTTCTACTTAGGGAAAACTGGTACCCAGCTGGCTGGCTGGGGTTCCACAGAGGTGGAGTCACAGCTGTCCTTCCTGTGCTCCATCCAGGCTGTCTCAACAAAAAGTTCTAGTGAGATGAGGTCCTGAACCACAGACAGGCTGGGGATGCTCCATCAGGAGGGCACCCACAGAAGTCTTGTGACTTAAAAGACCAGGGGTTTTCACAGCGTCAAGGAGTAGGCTTGCTTTGTCATTTTCAGTTTTAAGGTAGTTTTACGCCTGAGGAGTTGCTTGTTTTTTGTGTGGCCCTTGAGTCTAAGAACCATTCCAGTCAGGTCTGAGTGCTGTCTCTCCACCTCTGGCATAGCAGCTTTTCTGGTCTGGCAGAGCAGGCAACATCTCCAGCGAAGTAGTCCTAGAATCTTTGGTTCTGCTTGCTCATGAAGTATGCATTGAAGCACCTGGCCTCCTGGGTTCTGCAAATGGATTTGCAGGCATGGGTTCCCTTCAGGTTCTTCTTGGGGTGGGAGGGATGCCTAATCCTCTTGGGGGTGGTTTAACTCCAATCCTGCCCTGGAATTGCTCCCCTTGCTGCCTGTGATGTCTGTTAGGGGTGGCACTGTTTTGTGATTAACTCTTGACCACCCTCTCCCCAATCCCTCTTTAAGGAAAGAAAAAATAGTAGTGAGACCAGGAGGCTCTGGGTTTTTAAACAGCCTGGAGACATCTGGCCTCTGGTTTTCATCTGCTGGCTAAAGTCAGGATTAAACCTTGCCCCCACAGCTTTGTGCAGCTACTGGTGAGTGACAGGCTACCTTAGACAATGGAGGCATCATTCCCTCCCAGAGCACAGTCCTGGGCTGGACAATGGAATGTCTGGTGGCTTTGCAAGGTTCAGAGCTGTCCACCAATCTGCCCATGTCTCCCCTGGGACAAATTCTGAGAGATGCTGTGCCCTAGCCAGAGGTCAGACAAGCAGGCCCAGTGAGGAGTTCATGCTGCCTGTGTTCCCCCTCCCAGATATTCAGAGCCCCTTGGGGAGCTGCAAATGCTTTGCTGGCCAGCCTGTAGTTTGTTGGCTTAAGTCCTGGCTGAGGACTGGGGCCTCTATCCCCTCAAAGAGTTCCTTACCTGTCCTGGCAAGATCACTCCTGGGATGCCTCCTCCCTTTGTAGAGATGCCAGAGGATGTAACCAAGGGATAGGCACACATCCTGGGGCATTCATCCTTCTAGTTACCAGCAGATATCCTGGTCTGAGTAACAAAAATAATATAGCTATCTTGGAGTATGGTAGCTCGCGCCTTTAATCTCAGCACTTGGGAGGCAGAGGCAGGTGACCTCTGTGCATTTGAGACTACCCTGGTTTGCATAGTGAGTTCTAGGACAGCCAGGGCCATGCAGAAAGATCCTATCTCAAACAAACAAACAAGTTTAATGGTCAGCTTGCACAGGACCTGCACAGATTCATATGAGTCCCACCATTGAGAGGGAGAATTGGACATGAGCTCCCATCCTTAACCAAGAAGCTATCTCAGATAGGCAACCACTTACAAAGGAAAACTTAATTCTGTCCAATGGAGTCTCACTGAGTATATAAACCACACTTAAGTATATAAACCCCATGCCCAGCAGTAGATGGCCAATACAAAATGAACACAATGGTATTTTTGTAGTTGGTTTTTTTTTTTTGGTCTCATATTGCTTTGTTTAATTATTTATCTTAGTAGTCTTTTGTTTTGGATATTCTGTTTTCCAATTTTATGTTTTTATGGGTTTTGTTTTTGTATGTGTTTGTGTTTCTTGTTACTTTTCACTGGTTTTTATTCTGATTTGTTCGTGTTTTTAATTTTCCCATTTGTCCTCTAAAGCAAGAGAAAAAGAAGGCATGGGTTGGATGGGTGGGGGAAGTGAAGTAGAAAGGATCTGAGTGGAAATGGAGTAGGGGATCCATGATTAGAATATATTGTATGAAATTTCAATAAAAATAGTAATAAAGTACCAGGGAAGAATCTGGGGTCAAGCCATGTCACTGTACAGAAACTGACATTCCTGGGCACGCCGTTTCTGGAGGCCTCTTCCTGGGGCTCTGAATCCTGCGCCTGTAAACCCCCCTCAATTTTCTCTTACATCCCTCCTCTCCTCCCAGTCACATCCCCCACCCACCTTCCCTCTATCCCCAGCCTTCATCCACTCCTCTATTTCCAGAAAAAGAACAGGCTTCCCATGGATACCAATAAAACACAGCATATCAAGTTGCAGTAAGACTAGGCACCTCCCCTCATATTAAGTCTTGACAAGGAAACCCAGTATGAGGAAAAGGGTCCCAAAAGTAGAGCCTACCTACCACTTTTGTCTGGCATTTCTCCACAGCATTAGTTATCTCTTCTGGTGCCAGCTTGACACAGAGGGGCATGGACAGAGTGCAGACGGATTCCTGAAGCTCCTGTAGACATCCATGGCCCCCAGAGCTGGCTCCTCACAATAGGGAAACCGTCAACAGGATCTAATACAATGTGGCATTCACTACCCCTGCCTTGGAGCTTACACCAGAAACCCAAGTTATCCCTGGGGCTACACATCCTGCCACCCAAGCCCAATACCCACAGAGTGGGGCATGGTCCCAGCTGCAGATGGAGGTTAAGATTCAGGAGTGACTCAGGGTTAGGGATGGAACCACTAGTGGCAAAAGGCAACTGCCCATGCTCTGCTGAGGAGTGACTTTAACACAAATGCATTCACTGTGCTTTCTGCTTAAATGAAATAGACAATTTTGAGGCACATTTGGATTTTCTCTACCTCTGAGGAGTGAAAAGACCCCCCCCCCCCCGTCCCAGCTGCTGTGTATACCCTGTTTCTGTCCTGGCCTCTCATGAGCCATAGGGATGGACCCCCCTATCTGTGCTCCACCTGTGGTTCTATCCATCACCTCTCAATTTAGTTCTGGTCCATCTGCTTTCCATGTTTTCTCTCTGCCATGGCCACTACCTTTCCCACATTACTGCCCCCCTTACCTCAGTTCCACTGTCTCAGTCTAAAGATGGGGTTCTGTTGTGACCCTCATTGCTTCATGTAGCTGCCACACCTCCATGCTTCCCAAGAACCCCCATCCGCTTTGCTCCAACCCACTCTTATTTCTCCAAGAAGTCTTATTAGTTACCTGCCTGACACCTGGTCAATATCAAGGGTGCTGGGACCACCTGACTTCCTGAAAAATCCTACAGTGTGGCAAGGAGGCCCATGCAGCATGACCAGGTGATTGATGGACACAGGGCTGCAGTACCCACTCCAGCCCTGGCACCAGAAACCAATAGAGAATGGTGTGGAGCTAGAGAGATGGCTCAACCGCTAAAGGCTAGGCTCACAACCAAAACTAAGAGAATGGAGGTGAAAGCTTGACCTAGGAGTCCCTGTCCTTTGGAAACACAACCTGGTGGAGTCCACCATATGGCAAGATACCGAGGGAAGCCTGCCCAGTGAAGGCAGTTCTGGACTCTCTTAGCTACTGACAAACATGTACCAATACGCTTTTTAGAGAACATCCTTGGCTTTGGAGGCAGGTGTGCAGAGTACTTCAGAGAGGCTGCAATGTGGCTTGGTTTGTGTTTTGCAGCTTAGTAGCTGAGGAACAGCTGGAGGACAGTCCAACTAGATACACTAACACTGCCTTGCTTGGATTCCACTGTTGACAGAAAGTTTTAAAATCTCTATGTATTTTTACAATGTACCTCAGCCACCATTATCAAGAGTAGCTCCAAAACTTGCAAGTTTGCTTAAAACCTTCCCAGGTTACCAGAGCACAGGCCATGTGAATGTTGTCTTGGGACTGAGAAGTCACCTCTTCATGGGGCAGCTGTATCCTTCCCTGCCCCTATAAGGAGATAGTGTGGGAAGGACCTTGGGTAGGCTGCAATCTGGTTATTCTGAGGTTGGAGGCCAGCTGAGGCTGGCTGTCACTGTCTAGTTCAGGTATACCTGTGTGTCTGAAAACACAGGTAAGGACCAATGAGATGGCTCAGTAGGTGAGGGTGCTTGGTCACCAAGGCTGATGACCTGAATTCCATCCCAGGGATATAAATGGTAGAAGAAGAGAACTGACTCCCACAAATTGTTTTCTGGTCTCCACATGCATGTGGTGACACATACATATCCACTCACATGTACACACACACACAAGTAAATGTCATTTTAAATATTTTTTTTATGGCAGGGGGAGGCAGAGGCAGGCAGAGCTCTGTGAGTTCAAGGCCAGACCTGGCCTACATAGCCAGAGCAGTATAATAGAGAGACCCTACCTGGATGGATGGATGGATGGATGGATGGATGGATGGATGGATGGATGATAGACAGACAGACAGATAGATTTTTTTAAGAAAGCATAGGTAATTTTTGCTTTTACAAACAGATGCTTTCATATTGCATCTGAAAGACTTGTTCTGCTGTTAGGGCCAGCAGGCTATTTGCCCTTTAATAGAGTTTTGATCTCTGTGAGTAGTGTTTGTGACAGCTGAGTGAGGGGAAAAGCGAACAGATTTAGTTCCTGGGATGAGCTGGCCAATGCCTACACTCACACAAGGGCATCTAATTACTGGGTAGCTTTGTGCAAATCTAATGAACTGTAAAAATCGTGTGGTTTGATAGCACAAAAAACAGATGTCTGCTGCTGTCACCAATGTCCTGGGTTTGGGGACGGCAGACTAGGCATCATGCTTTGGTAGCTGTCTAAGCAAGAAGAGACCAGGAAATGCAGGTGAACACCCTTGGCACATGGTGATCCCAGCATATTCCAGAAGACAAAACAATTGTCTGAGGGCTAAGCCAACCTTCCAAGGCCCTGTGATGAAGCCATTGGTGCAAAAAAAAAAAAATGGATCTTAGATGGCTTTTTAAAAATAACATTTGGGGTATTTCTTCTCCTTTCAAAAGAATTAAAATCCCTTCCTTAGGTTGAGCCGGAAAAGCTGTGCCTGGCAGCTTTCTGCATGAGTGGTCACGACTTCCCGGGTTTGAAAGGCCAAGAGAAGGGCTTTGCCTGCCCGGTCCTGCTGGAGCCTTTACAACCTGTGAATGGGGAGGTTCCATGGGAAGGGATGTAGGAGAAGGGGCGGGGTGGCTGGCTCTTGCACAGCTCTGGGGGACCTTCAGATGTTGATCCTTTAGGAGCTGCCAGCTTGGTGAGATAAAGCAGGGTTTTTAACAGTTGAGGGCAGATGCCTTCAAGAAGACACAACCCACAACCGTGAATTTCCTGAACCGTCTTGCAGTGGCCACAATGGCCCTCTGCCTGCCTGCCCCCACCCGGAGCCTTTCCTCCATTCACAGAAAGCAGCTTAAGCCACTTAAGCGCATTAGCATCAAGATGGGCCAAGACCTCCTTGGGATGCAGGGGGCTGGGTGGCCTTGATGCCCCTGGTTGTTTGGGTACTTGTCCTAATCCTCCACAGTTCCAAGGCAGCCAGACTGATTTGTGACACAGAGTCCAAAAGCCACTTTGGGGACTTGGCTGGGTTAGCTGATCTGTGCCCTGAATGTCAATGGCCTAGCCTGGAGTGTGTTTGGGGAGTGGCAGGCCTGGGCTAGAATGCTGCACATAGAGCTGGCTCTACATAGCCCTTTCCTCATCCAACTTATAGGTTGGGTGCTGTGCTGGCACAGCTGCCTGAGAGCACCTTAGGTTTGTGCCCAATGGGTATCTGACACCTCAGTGAACCCAGGCAGGAATGAGGGTGCAAAGCCCTGAACTCAAGAAATTCCCCTGGTTCCTCACAGCACAGACCCCCAAAGGGATCCTGTAATACAGAAACCTTAAAAGGTCAGATACTTCCAGTAAACTGGTCTCCTTATAGGTAAAACGTATTCTTTTTGTTTAAAAAAATAAAAATATTTTGTTTACATATGGCCCAGTTAAGGACTGCCACAAGCCCCAGGTAGCTCCTCCTATATTCCCAGCCCAGGTGACAAGGGTCTTGCTTTCTGTTTGACTTGGCTGTTTAGACACATTTTGTGTAACTGATCTGTTGGCCAAGAAAGTAGCCACTCCTGTCATCTTCACCATCAAGGCAAGACGCAGTTCCTTAGAACCTGCATTTGTCTAAGAGGTGTTTTGCATTTGACTCTAGTAATCTTGTGTGTTGCGTTGTCTCTTGTGTTTGAAAGTGTCTTGTTTTCATCCTTGTCAGCTCCAGGCCCCTGCAGTGTGTATTGGGGGCCCAGGAGATAGGGAGGGCTGTTGCTCATACTGGCTCCTGTGCCTGCCAGGCAGGGAAGGGGGGCAGTCCCCAACTTTGTCCTGCCTTTGGGGAGTGCCCTCTTTGACCCCTTCCTGCATATATTGAGGCTAATCCAAACAGGCCTGAATTTAATTTATCAACCAATGCTCTAGCTGGTTGCTTTTTGTTGAGCACCAAAAGCATTCAACTAGAAGGTTGGTGGTTCTCCATAGCCACCCTTCCTTTGCTGGAACTAGAAGGTTGGTGGTTCTCCATAGCCACCCTTCCTTTGCTGGAACTAGAAGGTTGGTGGTTCTCCATAGCCACCCTTCCTTTGCTGGAACTAGAAGGTTGGTGGTTCTCCATAGCCACCCTTCCTTTGCTGGAACAGGCTGCCTGAGTGTTTGCTGACTTCATCAGGCTACTTGCCCTCTTATGTCCTTGTCACACGCTGCCCTCAGTTCTCCTGACTCCTGGCCAGAGCCCAGGACTTATCTCCTGAGATCCTGACCTTTTGACCATCCACCTCTGGGCCTCCTGGGCTTAGTGCCCCATGCCGTGGCCTGTTCTGCAGCTCGACAGCCTTAGCCAGCCCCACAGGGATTGGGGAAGCTCAAGACAGACAGCGACATCAAGAAGCCAGCCCCTTGAAGGACTCAACTTGCTGCCTGTTAGCAGTGGTCACTGCTACCAATGGCTTGTCTCTTGTAGAAGCATAAGCATATTGCATCTGTGTTGCACTATCAGCTACATGCAGCCAGGCCATTGTATAGCCTGGTGGAGGGACTTGGGAGGAATAGCCCATAAGGGCTGTCAAGCTAGTCTCCTGGAATGGATATGGAACCCTTGTGTCAGGAAACACTGATCCCCTCCCTTTCCCACTGGGGACATCAGGAAACCATTGATACCAACTGGGCCGTGGGTGGACAGACTGGTACTGAGCACTCTTGTCTTCTTGCAGACACTCTGCACAAAGGCCACGATGCAGACAGTCCGGGCTGCTGATACCAATGAAGTTGTAAAGTTGATATTTCGGGAGTCAGACAATGACCGGAAGGTAAGTTGTTCATGACTAAGGGCAGCCACGAACCACACTGGGCCTGAGGAGTGGGAGCTGTGCAGGGCACTGAGCATCTCTGACCCGGCAGGTTGTGCTGCAGTTGGAAAAGAAGCTCTTCGACTACTTCAACCAGGATGTCTTCCGGGACAACAACGGCACTGCGGTGAGTTCTTGTTGAAGGGGTATGCATGATCACCCTGGATCCCTCCCATGAGACACTCCTGGCTCTCGAGAGCCACAAGCACATCCACATGTGTTCAGGCCACCCTGAGTTCAGCTTGGGCTCCATGCTGACTTGGTGGGGGTGACTAATAGGGCTGAGGCAGGGGCAGGCTAGACTAGGCTACCAGGATTATCATCCTGTCAATGGGCAGCACAGTGTTCCTATCACCTATGAGCATGGAAGTCTCCTGAGGGAGAGAGGTAAGGTCCTGCCTGTTACTATGGAAACTAGAGAGTCCATGGCCTCAGGTATGCAGCAAGGCTTGGAGCCTCATTTTGAACAGGGAGAAGCCACACATATGTGGTGATGGAAATGAGCAAGTTCCTTGTGTGTTCAAGGCCTGTCCGTGCATGCATGTGCTAGCATGTGCATGCATGTGTGTGGGCACATGTATGTGTCTGAGTACATATGTATATGTCTACACACATTATATTAGTTGATATTTATGTGTATGAACATGACTGCATTTGTGTCAGTGTGTAAATGCATTTGTACATGTACAACTGTACTGTATATGAGTACATGCATATAAATTGAAATTTATATTGAGAATGTGCCACTCAAACCATAAAGAATAAGGCTGCTGGGAAGGCATCTCCAGTCATGGGCATCTGCTCTGATCTAAGCCACAAGCAGACTGGCACTTACAGTAGCCTGTATGTAACTGTTGTTTGTGTGTATGCATGTGTATATATTGGGGGGCTGACAGGTGCATGCCATGGTTAAACACGCCATGCTGGATGTTAGATACAGTGGTCCCAGTGTACTTGAGGATTGTCCACAAAGGTAGAGTTTCTACCACAGACGTTGTCCCCACACAAATACAGCTCCCACCACCAGCATAGCTCCACATTTACCAGAGCAGAGTGAACTGCATGCCCAGTCCTCCATGCTATAACCTCCCTTAGGAAGTCACCCTAGCCTCTTGCTACTCATCCGGCCCAGGGTCCAGCAACTTCTGTGACTCCCAACTCCTCCTGCTAGTCATGCCCAGCAGATACTCCCCGAGAATCCCAAATCCATCTCCATCCATCTCCACTGCTGTGGCAGGCCTGGCCCACCTGCCTTAGGGCTGATTATTAACCTCATTTCTGTGACATGCCCTGTTGACCTTGCAAGTATCTCTAGTTCTACTCCTGCTTGTCCATAGGAAGGCTTCATACAGTTTCTCCCAATGTGCTCTTCAGTGGCCTCTGATGGATTCCTTCCCCTCTCCTTTGTTTGCTTCAGTGCCCACTGGTCCCTTTCTGCATGCTCAGTCACTCAAAGTGGTGGTTCCTGGTAAAGGGGCTTCCCTAGAGCAGTGGTTGTGTTATCCAGCCAGCCTCGTGCGGGAACAGGCCACTTTCCAATTCATTTCAGAAGAGTAGAGCAAGTTGGGCATGGTGGCACAGGCCTTTAATCCCAGCACTCAGGAGGCAGAGCAGAACTTGATGAGTTCAAGGCCAGCCAAAGCTATATAGTGAGATGTTGTCTCAGAAAAAGAAAAGAAAAGAGTAGAGTAGAGCAACAACCCATATGAGTTTAGAAAATGCTGCGGAAATATGTTTGGGGGCCCCCATCAGAACTTGCTCCTTTGAGTTCCTAGAAGTAAAGCCATTTGAGACGTTGCACAAGTCAAGAAGCAAATGAGGTCAGATGCAAGGATCACTAAGGACACAGAACATTCTGGAAGAAGCAGAGAGACAGATAAGGAGACTCCAGAAGCTAATAAGAAAACAGTTTGACCTTGGGTAGCACTGGGAAAGAGAGTGGGAAAATGTGTCCTAAAAACATCCAGGGGTGTGCCACTGGAGTCTAAGGACTCTGTAAGGCTCTTAGCATCTAGACAGAAAGTTTGTGCTGTCACTGGATTGACCAGCCTTGTTCTTCTTCATAAGATAATCTGCATTCAGTACACACTGTTGTGGCCTTTCTTTAAGGTGAAATATGAGTGGTTATTCCTGTAGTTCCATTACTGCAGGGCTGTAGGCAGGAGAGGCGGGAATTCAAGGTCATCCTCAGCTGCATAGAGTTTGAAGCCAGCCTGGGCTATGTGAGACCGCACCTCCAAGAAACAGAAGAAGGAGGGCTGGGGGGAATTGTTTGGGGTCAGGTGTTTACCACGCAAAAATGAGGAACTGAGTTCAGATCTCCAGTGTCCTTGTTTGTTTTATTTTGTTTTGTTTTACTTTTAAAGCCAGGTGTGACAGTGTGAATCTGTCATCTCAGCATTGAGAAGGCAGAAAGGGGAGGGTCTTTAGCTGAATCAGTGAGCTCCAGGTTCAGTGATAAACCCTGTCTCAAAATAACTTAGAGAATGACTGAATTAGAAACTTCATGTTGAGCCGGGCAGTGGTGGCGCATGCCTTTAATCCCAGCACTCGGGAGGCAGAGGCAGGCAGATCTCTGTGAGTTCGAGGCCGGGCTGGACCGACAGCCTCCAAAACAATACAGAGAAACCCTGCCTCATAACCCCCCAAAAAAAGAAACTTAATATTGAGCTAGGGCCTCTATGTACATGCACACATATGTGTACAAGCACCCCAACACACACATACATTAACACATACACCAGAAAAAAATATTTTAAAGAAGAGGAAAAGAATAAAGATAAGGAAAAATTGCACTAGGCATATACAGATGTATAGACATGGTACAAGTCTATAATCGCAGACGTGGGAGGTTGAAGCAGGAAAATTGCAACTTTGAGACCAGTGAGGGTTGCATAGAAAGAAAGACCCTGATGGTTGGTTTGTTTGATTGATTGATTTTTCCATTTTGAGTTGCTTTTATTGATTTGTTTATTTATTTATTCTTCTTTCATACAATACACATTCCTCACATTCACCACCCCACCTCCCCTCTCCCCCAGCTCCACTGCTCCCCTGTTTCCCTTCAAAAAAGAGCAGGCCTCCTAGGGATATCAGCTGAACACAACATAACAAGATACAGTAAGACAAGGCACAAACCCTCATATCAAGGCTGGACAAGACAACCCATAGAGAAAATGGGTTGGAAGGCTCCGCTGGTGTAAAAAAAAAGTTTAAACATCCAGGAAGTGTTTTGAATTTAACTCTAATATGAAAGAACTCAGCTTTGAAGTAGGGGACATTTCCACATGGTGAATTTTTGGCACTCATGCCTATCTGCCAGAACCCAGGAAGTCAGGGGGGTTGCCAGGTTCCCAGATCTCAAGTGGCACATGCTTCCAGTGCCCAGCCTCTGCCCATGTCACACATATTCAAAGGAATTGGCCACCATCACTCAAGCCAGACTCTGGGCATCGAGTTTCTTCAGTCTAATGAGCAGTAGAGATAATCTCGTCTTCATGGTCTGGTTCAACACCCTGTGCCACAAGCACTACAAACAAACTACCGTCTACAGGATGGATGTGCCCGAGCCGGACTCAGCCCCCAAAATCCATCGCATCCTTCATCAGCCACCGGTCTTGTACTCATCTGACAGAAATTTAATTCAAGCTGGCTCCTGAAAATAATTATTGTATTTTAAGAGTAGTAATCATTGGCCGGGACATGATTGAATGTGTCCATGCGTATTGACTTTTTCTATGATTTATAGCTTTGTTTAGTCGATATTCCCATCGAAATTGTATAATTAATTATAAGTGTGGCTGTCAGGGCTGCAGGATGGAGTGCCCTGGTGAGGATTTGGAGAGATTAAATTTTCCTTGGCTGTCCCAGGGCAGGGCTTGGGAATTTTCTAGGTGCTTGGCCTGTTGGATAGAGATGTTTTCTGTGTGTTTAGCAACCGCCCGGGCTCCGGGTGCATTGATTTTCCAAGCCCTTTTTTCTTTATCAGTGCGGTGTCCACGCAGCAACAGTGGAATTCGTGCAGCTGGGACGGCTCCTGACAGATGCATGAGGCCAGCAGCTGCTTTATCATTGTCCACACACTCCAGTGGTGCTTTTCACTTTGTAATCAAGAAGAACGCTCAAGATACATGTGAAATTGGTTATCATGTTTGTGAAAAATCTCAAAGAGATACAAATTATCAATTCACCAGCAGTGTGGTGCAATTTCCAATCAGAAACTCCTCACAGTTGATGTTCTGTGCGGGTGGCGGCGGCAGCTTTAATCCCCGTTATCCTGTTGATGTGGCAGGCCTGGAGCTCCGGGCATTCTGCAAGCCTGTCGCACAGGGTCAGGGTTTCACTGGCCTGTCAGAGCCAGCTGGTTGAGCAGGGAACCAGAGGCTCCCATCCATACCTGCCCTCAGCACAGCAGGAGCAGTGTGAATGTGTGATCAGAGAGCATGCACATTCGAGTTCCAGAACATGTCTGTCAATGGGCAGCACCAGCTAGCAGGAGGATGGAGGGCAGGGTCCAAGTGTATCTCCTCCAGGATGAATCTGGGGACGTGGGTTAGGGTATGTGAGAGTAATGGGTAGCATGTGGGCTATGGCCCTAAATAAGGACAGAAGACTGAGCCCCCTTGCCATCTAAGCAGTTTTTAAAATCTAAATTTCAAATTCAATATTTTTCCCCTTAAACATTACAAAATTGAGGAAGGATTCTTTTAGAATAGAGGTCATGGTGTGACAGTGCCCTTGGTATCTTGGTACCTAAGCTCTAATACCCCAGACAGAACAGATGTGACAGGCTCTGTGTGACAGACCCTGTGTAATCATGACTAGAAACCAAATCTCTACCAGTTCTGACCCCCACACAACACACGCCTCCAGCCCTGCTTCCTCTACTCTGGCTTTTTCACAAACTTGTATATGGTTGTTTTCATTGGAGCATGTGCCTGCGTGTGCAATGGGTTAATACTTGCATCTGTCGTTATTAGCTGAACATTTCTGGCGAGTCCATGCAGCAGCAGCTTTCCCCTGAATGGAAGGTGGTACATGATATTCACACTGGTGACTTAAGGCGGGAGCCTAACAGGTCGGCCCTGGCCATCCAGAAATAGGTGCTGACCCTGGAGAATGTTGGGTGAATGACAGTGAAGGCCACCCAAACATGAGTTCAGAGTCACAGGTGCTCAATTTCCTCACACACATATGGACACACTCATGTGCATGGCAAGAATTATAGTTTCTTCACTTTTGGGGAAGTGTCCGGAACTGGTTGTGACCAGTGGCCAGACTGGCATTTATTGGTCTGATACAAGTAGTCTCCCATATGCTGCCTCAGCCCAGCCCACAGCTTTGGGCTGTGTATATAAGCATGTATAGATATGCATGAGTATATGTACATGCATATATATATAGTGCTGTGTGCATATTTACAGTCATGTATATTGTGTACATATAAATGTGAGTTTGTGTGCATGGAATGCTTGTCAGAGAGCTTTAATGTTGATAGCAGGGCGTGGTTACCAGGGCCATGGCAGAACTGAAGAACTGGAAAGCTAGACTGTATGACTAGTGGGTGGGCGGGGACCCTTGGCTAGCCCTGTTCGTCTGTCTTTCTCATGTTCAGGGGTCTTCTGGCCTGTGGTAGGTGCAGAGGAGAAATCTACAAGGTAGAGAAAGGTATGGCCTAAAGATCCAAATGTTTTAGCTACCCCCTGTGCTCACAAACTTCTGTGGATGTTGGCAGTCAAAGGCAGTGACTACCCACTCCTGAGCAACACTTAACCTTGTGCAAAAAGAGCACTTCATTATCTAAGGTTAAATAAATCAGCTTGGGCCAAATTCCATCTCTTCAGGGTCCCTGTCTGTGTTCCCAGCCTTTGTGTCCCCCTGCTGCTTCCAGAAGTCTGACCAGAGCCAGGGTGGAAGATGAAGCAGGCTCAAAGCCCACAAAGGCGAGGAGACTCTACCCTGTTGGCTTTTGTAGCCCAGGCAGGTGTGGTTCCAGGACTGTGGGCCTTAGACCACCAGGTGGCCACAGGGTAGTAGGTGTCGAGCCTACTGTTTACTTGCGAGGACTCAAGAGTTTGTCTGCTGTTGTCTGTAAGTGACTTAGGATCTCTAGAAGACCACATTCTCAACTAGAAATTTTCTCAAACTTTGAACCAGCAAAGACAAGCTCACAACCCCAGTTTGCAGAATGTGGAAGCAGCACTCTGCTTCTGATCAAGAGTCTGAAGGCAACAGCCAGAAGCACAGAAGACCCACGAAAATGTCAGATTGTTGGGGATGTAGAACTTGTAAGGTCATAGCTGTTGGGAACAAGTGGATAAACTCAGGCTGAGGAGACATAGCTGAAGAAGGGATTTGAACACTGGAGGCTAGATGGAGGAGTGGCCCAGAAGCAGCACCAAAACTTGGAGGGTGTGGTAGAAGGTATGGGGCAGAGACAAGTGGGTGGACAGAAGGCGCCATCCCGCGGGAAGAGGTCGCCTGCCTGCTTTCACACTGTCTACATCACAAATCCTCACAAGCAGTGGATCCTGAAGTGGAAGAATGGAAAATTCAGACACCAAGTGAAACAGTCGCGCATCACATAGAAAGAACTTACAGTAACCTGAAGAAGTTGCCATGTAACTCAGAAAGGCAGTACACGTCCAGAATCACAGCAGCCGGAAGCAACAAAGTCACTTAAGTAAAGAGTAGAGTTGCAGCCACCTCTCAGGAGCCTATTCAGGAGACCCCACGAGGTTGCAGGTCCCCCTTAAAAGTCCACAGTAAATACGGAGACTAGGAGGGATTTAAGAGGGTGCGATGCTGTGCCCCTCCCACTTTCCTGCTGTTAGCAGGAACTTCTGTGTTTTGATCCAATGCACCCGTTGCTCGTGGTACTTTCTGACTCTGAGCTGCCTCAGGCTTCCATCCAGACTTTTAGGGAACACTGACCCCTTCCTGACTCACACTGGCAACAAACTTTCTGACTCACACCGCCAAGCAAACTTTCTGCTTCCTCTTTTGTTCATATGGTCAAGACCATAGTAGTGCCAGAGGGAAGCCAATGTAGAGCCATGCCAGACAGGGTCTGAGACCCTCTGGCTTGAGTCCGTGAGTGTCCAGCACGCCACCACATGGCTCTGAGGTTATGATATTAAATAAGGAGGCTCTCTCTGGGGTGATGGCTTATCCTTTTGTCCTTCCCCACACCTCAGAGGGGGATTTCAGCTGGCCTTGACTTGACCCTTATACAGTTCCAAGTCAGTCTGGTTGATAGGAGTGGTGCCCAGCCTGGTGCCGATCTGATGAAGACAGCTCTGAGAGAAACCAGCAGGCAGGAGAGCCATGCCAGTGAGCAGGTAGCAGGCTGGCACACAAGTAATTACAGTGTATACATGCTGGTAATTGCACACTTGAGAATGATGGATGAGGTGATGGGAAGAAGTGAAGACACCGTGTGCTTTTGAGGGGAGCCCCAGCACGGTCCCACGGCTACACACAGCTGTGGGGTAGGAAGTGATTAATGGATAGTATCCCACAGGGTGTTCATGGTGACTGGACCGAGCCATGGCTGGTGGGGACCTCTCCTTCCAGCAGGCACAATATTCTGATGGAAGCCTCCTGAGGGAGCCAGGCTGCCTGCCACCTTCCCTGCACCGCTGCGGTTCATGACGCACTGAGTTAGTTTTGCTCCCTCTGAGGGTAACCTTCAGCACTGGACGTTTTCCCTCACTTTGGAAAGGACATCCAGGCCCCACTCGGGATGCATGCTTTATGGGGAGTTTTCCCGTGTCTCACATGAGCATGACCAGGCAGTCTGAGTACTGCTTTTGTGCTGCTCATGACAAAGGCAGCTGGATGGAAGAGCCAGGCTGGCACTCCTGAGTCTTGGTGGTGATGGATCTTGGTCTCTGAGTAGGGCAAGGTCACACTAGATGCTTGAGTCGTTCCTGTTTTTAGAAATTTACATACAATCCAGATACACACAGACTACCACCTTCCAGTGAGGAAACCAAGTGATTCTGTTTTCTTCTTTCTTTTCTTTAGCTCTTGGAATTTGACAAGGAGTTGTCTGTCTTTAAGGACAGACTGTATGAACTGGACATCTCATTCCCCCCCAGGTAAGGAGCCCTGCACCTGCCAACAGCAGGCAACCTTCCCAGCGACCTCCTCAGGTGTGCGTGTGTGTCAGTGTTAATGTGTGCATTCATGTGTATGTGTGTGCATCTAAGTACATGAACATGTGCACTTGTGTCTGTATGTGCCCTGAATACATAAGCACCTGTGCACATCACCATGCCATCTAGCATGTATGTCTGTCTGCATATATTTACCTGTGTTGTGTGCATCTATCTGCATGCATACACCCATGTGTGTGAATTATACCTCCTCCATCATTTCCATGGCCTGAAGAAAGGAAAAGGAATTGGCTGTGAGAAATAAATGATTCTGGTTTTTTTTAAGACCCCTTTCCAATGTGAAAAAAAACGTTGTAGATTAGCAGGCACAGGTTTATGGGCAGCCTGCTGAGTATCTCCCAAAGTCTTGAGACTCACTGTTGTGTGGCTTCCCTGCCGGGGGCTTCTGACTCTTTCTGAAGCAGATAAGTACTCAGTGTTTCACTCTGGTGCTCCTGGGGTCTTGATAGCTGCCACACTGCCCTGGATCCCTTCAGATATGCAGGGCCTCAGTGTGCTGTGGTGTAAAAGAAAGGGAAAGGCCTAACAGAAAGTGATGTCTGGTATGTAGTGAACCTCAACTGCAGGATTGCCCACCGTCTGCTGCGCCTGTGCCGTGCCTCTTGGGCTTTGCATTGTCCTGGAAACCGTGTACAGAATGTGGCGTCTGAGGACGAGGGATTGTTGCTGGCACAAGCCTCCAGTAGCTGTGGGGGCTCCTCCTCCCAGCCCTTGGGCTGTGTCAGATCCCAAGTCTTGTGACCTAAAGTGGTGAGGAGACTTTCCAACAGACTGAATTATGCCAGCGACTTGATCATGCTGCTGGTGCCTGCTTCACACCTGCCTGGTGGGAAATACTGGGATCTTTTCCTCAGAATGGGGGTCCTGCTTCCAATGTGTCTGACAGCAGGCAGTTTTTTTCCTCTCTGCCAGTGTCCTCCATATCTGTTCCAACTGGACATAATCAAACGTGCAGTGGGGAAGTCACCCCTGCACAAGTCTAGACTCCTATGGCTTCTTCCTCTTCAGCTGCGAGCTCATACCCTCCAACCTAGGAGACTAAGGTAGGGGGCTGGATAGAGTTTCGGGGATAGAGAAACAGGGCAAAAGGTCCTAGTAATTCAAAGACACCTGATTAATACCCAGGACAAGAAATTATTGACTCCTAGCAGCAGGCCTCAAGGAGGTGACCTCATGAGACTGCCCAGAATCCCTAGCCCTGCAACCCAGTGGTGACCAACATAACCCTGGACAACTAGGTGACTTGCCAGGTGCATCCTATCGAGCATTGAGGGACCTGCTCTGACCTTCATGTGGCTCTCAAACACTCTGAGTATCCCCCTAATAAACCATGGGTATTGGTAAAAGCATACATATTCCTGAGCAAGAGCTGAGAGGCCCAGGGTCTACAGTGGGATGGGGACATGCCTGCCCCTCAAGACTTGTACACTGAAATTAGCATCTGTCTTGAGATTTTTCTATCAGTGCTACAGTCTTGAAAGTCACCTGATCACCAAAGGTACCAGGCAGGATTCAGCCAGGCTGAAAATCCAGAGGGCCTTGTAATGTAAGCCCAAGTGACTAGGAGAGAACCCTTGACCCACATGGCAACCGAGGGACCTGCTTTCCCCACCTGGCAGGAGCAGCTGCCATCTCTCACAGGGTTGAAACCATCTTGACATGCTAGCGTGTTCTAGTCAATTGAATGTTGTGTTTTCAAGAAGGGGCCCTGCATGATGTTCCCAGCATCTGGAGGCACCAGCCTCCCAGGAAAACTCCCTATGCCAAACCCAGGCTGGTGGGGGGTAGGTCCACCCCCTCCAGCCTGTTAGAGATCCATTCCCCTGAGTAGGGAGCAAAGACAACAGTAGATTTTTAAGGCAGAATCTTGGGCACAAACAGAAAAGAATGTGAGAGCCACCTGTGTGTTCAGTGATGTAGAGAGGTATATGCAGCACAGTGCCCAAGAGTCCCACTGAGGGGAGGTTGATTAGCACAGCGGAGAGTTCCAGAGTACCCCCCGAGATGACCGTACTTTTATTTCAGAACTGAGTTTGTTTTGTGACTCACCATAGGGGGTGTTCAGAGGCAACTGAGGAAAGTGCCCTTGAAATAGAGTAGTGTCCTGGATATTGGGGTAGAGCTAGACAAATAATACGAGCCCTCAAAAGCAGGGCTGCTTTGGTAAGGGAGTCACATCCAGAGTTGTGAAGAGAATTCACATGTCATACTATATGTCATACTAGCCTGGAAGGTGAAGAGAGCCTCAAACCAATAGCCATCCAGTGGAAAGCTAGTAATGAAATGGGAACCATAAGCCATCATCCTAATGAGCAGGGGGCTTCTAGGCATGACAGTGATGTCTTGTCTTCAGGCTTGAGACCCTGAGCTGGGTCCACCTAGCCGCCCAGCCAGGGAGACGAGGGGTAGTCTGTGCTCTGAACCAGAAGGCTGCTGAACTGTCAGGCAGTTGTCAAGGTTGGTGGAGGATTTGGAGCCCTCCCCCTGCTGTTTGCTGTGAGAGCATCTGTATCCCAGATGAGGCTCCCACTAGCAAGCTCTGTCCATCTTCAGTGGCCAGTTATCTCAGGAGCGCCCTGCCCTGTAGGCCTCATACTCCCATCTTGTGGCACGTATATATTTTGGATCTAAGGCTGAGCATTGCACTGTGGTCAGAGTCCTGCTCTGCCTCCCACCCCTTGTAATTGGATACTGAGGCAAGTGTCACCACCTGTCTATATCAGTTACTGCCTTGCAGGATCTGGGCATAGAATAGACACTCATATCCCTGCAGCCTAAATGAGTTGCCCTCCCTGGTATCTGTGGACGTCTTGCCCCTCTGGCTTCACCATCACACATCAGTAGGTGTGTGTACTCATGCCAGCTGCCAGCCCAGCAGGCAAACTCCATGGAGCCCACATGAACTTATGTTTTACATTCTGAACGCATGGGAGGTACCACCATGTATCTGTTGGCTAGTCTTCCAGATATTTCCCTTTATTTAGAAATAGCATTCAAGTTTTCACGATGGATAGAGGGAAAGGAGAAATGATCCAAATTGAACTGTTATGTCTAGAGTATGGTCTAGTCCACATTCGGAGAGGCCTTAGGTCTCTCTTCCAGTCTTAACATGTGTCTTTGGCATGGGCTTCAACAAGAGGCTCCTGAGGCCTATCCCTACAGCTCGGGATGCACACAAAGTCGTCCACCACCACCTCCTGGGACACTGGTGATGTCCCTTACTTCCAGAGAGCACTGGTGTTCCTTCTCCATTTGGCTCTACTACGTTTGAAAACTGACATCCTGGGAATGGTGTAACATAACTGTTACTCACAAAGATCAAGAAGTGGAAGCGAGCATGGAGTAACACGGAGAGCCTGTCTCAAACTGAGATGATAAAACAAATGGTCAGACAGTTCACAGTCCCTGTTGTGTTGTCAAGTGCAGTTTGGAGAGCCTTCCCAGTGCCAACAGAGCAAGCAAAAGTTTAACCTGGGAAAGAGCTGGGGATTGAAGTGGTGGTGTTGAAGTAAAACAGAGAAACAAAAGGTTTCTGTGCCAGATGAATGAAAACATAAAATAAAAAGTAAAGGACATGACTGCTCCTAGGTGTGGTGGGAGAGAAAGTTTACTGTAGAGAAAAGGGAGAACGTAGCCAGAGTCAGAGGCATCTAGGAGTCAGAGTGGACATGACCTGAAGCCATGTGAGGAGTGGGGGAAGGGAGAGAAGAGAGGGGAGCCAGGTGCAGCAGCCAGGAGGCTCAAAGGGAGTGAGGCAACCAGAATGGTTGGATTATACAGGGAAGGGAAGCTGGAGGAAGGGCAGCCCAGCCCCTGGGCTGGTGGAGTTTAGGGTAGGAGGTGGGGTAGGATATGCCAGCCAGAAGGGCCTGTGACAGGTAGGGACTAAGGGATGCTGGGAGAACCTGGTGGCCACTGTCCATTTTGGCATATTAAGTAGATGCCTCAGCCATTTGTCCCAGGCTTGAAACCTAACAGTATGTACCAGATACATTCTTAGTCTATAATAAAACAGACAGCCTTGGGCTGAGTGTGATGGTATACATCTTTAATACCAGTACTCAGCAGGCAGAAGCAGTCTGATTTATGAGTTTGAGGCTAACTAGTTCTACACTGTGAGTTCCAGGCCAACCAGGGCTACACAGTGACATAGTATGAGACCCTGTCTTCAAAAAAAGAAAAGAAAAGCTAGCCTTAGGCATACTGTATGCACAAAAGTGTGTGTGTGCACACATGTGCATAGGTGATATGTGTGGAGAAATTACTGTTGTTTATTTTGTTCATATATGTACATGTGCACACACTGTGTAGGTTTAAATGTGGTGTGCAGTATGTATGCATATGAGGAACTATTTGTATACTTGTGTATAGCATAGTATATGCATATATATAGTGCATATAGTATATGCATATATATATAGAGAGAGAGAGAATATGTTCATGAACCTTTGTACTGGAACATGGATATTCACACATATGCATTACTGTATATATGTATACATGTCAGTACATATGTGTTGCAAGAATTCCAATTGGTTTTAATAATAAAAATCCCGAGTCAGATATAGGGGTAAATGCTGAAAACTCAGGAAAACCAAGCAGCAGTTCTTACCTCTATTGAACCCTCAGATCGAGTGGATGATCCTGTCTCCAGGAATCCTCAGATTGAATCTTGAGCTAGTCTCCTCCCACCTTATATTTCTCTCTATGCCCAGTCATATCACTTCCTGTCTCTACCTCCTTAAGCTGGAATGAAAGGTATGAGCTACCACCACTTGGCTCTGTTTCTCTTTTAGACTAGTTCAATCTCATGTAGCCCAGGTGGCTTTGAACTCACAGAGATCTGTCTGCCTTTGTCTCCGAGTGCTGGGATTAAAGGTGTGTGCCACCACAGCCTGGCCTCTGTGGCTAACTAGTGGCTTGTACTCTGATCTCCGGGCAAGCTTTATTTGTTATTTCACAAACAAAATATCACCACTCATATGTATATTTTCAGGCCCTGTATAGGTATGTACATATGTGCATGAGTGTGTAAATCATGGGCATGTGTATATAGGTATATGTCTAGGGTTTACATGTGGGAGGAGTGGATTTATACATAGCATACATGTGAATAAGCACATGTAACTATATGAGTACCGTTGTATGTGTGCATAGTTGCTAACACAGCAATTTTTCACTGATGACTTGTGACTTAAACCTGTATATCCAGAACTTAACTCCATTTGGAACAGAGATGTGAACCACAGGATACTGCCTAGGGAAATGTGAGCTTTGCTGTAGCCCTGTTCCATAGGCAAGAGGATGCGCTATAGCCTGAGCACTGTGTTATCTGGGGAGGCCTTCCAATGGGCTAAGAGAAGCAGTACCTGAAGCATCTTTTCTCCCTAAGATCTTCACATCCTAGGTTTCTGCCTGCGTCTCATCACCAGGTATGGCAGGCAAGCATTTGGGAAGACCATGATAATTCTACCACTACACTCTCTGGACCCATACATAAAGCCAAGGTCCCCCTTGGAGTGCACCCCTTTTGTTAAGGGACTAGTGCCACCACTTATGTCTAACTAGTGGATATACAACTGCTTTAGGGTGCCCCAGAGTCCCTGTGTTCCCATTACCAAGATGCCCAAAGTGAATCTTAAATACCCATGCTTGCTTTACTGACCCCAGAGCCACTATGGGTGAGTGAAACTGCTCACCTTTAAAAGCACCCCGTGAGGCCTAGAGCTCAGTTCTGTGTTTCTGTGGCCAGAAGGCCAGGGACCAGTGTGAGGCTTTCTGGTCATTTGCGATGTAGCCAACCTCATGTAGAACAAGGTGCTCCAGAGTACCCAGGTTGCATGTGTGAGGAGCCAGCCAGCTTCCATGCGTCCTTGAGGGTACAGGCCACACCGGGCAGGTAGGAAGCTTCCACGTCACTTGCAGTCCTGCCCCCCACCCAGAGGTCTACCTTATCCCATGATTTTCATTTTCACTTCCATTTTCCAGGCTTTTCCCATTTTGGCTATATCTTGAGGAACCATGTGGGTTCTGGGGTCAAACTCAGGTTTCCAGTCTTGGTGGCAAGTACATTTACATGCTGATCTTGCTGGTCCCCACATATTTATTACTTTATTTTAAAATAATAATAATTAAACTCATCACATGTTAACCAAGTAGCACTATAATGGAAAAATGTGGCGGGCACATGCATAGGGAGAGCCACTCCCCCTGGCTATGGGTACTTTGCTTTTCTTTCTGCTGCCTTGTAGAAGGGGTGATTCCCTAGCTCCTCACCACAGTGCTGTACTGAGAGCCTACTGTGGGCTAAGAGTGGACCTGCTCATGGTGTTTGATGGTAGTGTGTACTGGATGTGAGTGGGGCAGGTGATGGGCATCACTCCAGAGCACATGGTACCTTCATCAGAACACATGGGCCTCGGCAGACATGTCCTCATAGGGGAGGGCTGTCAGGTTCATTGGGCACTTGAATTTTGTGGTTGGCCACGAACACCATCACGTTCAATCCCAGAGAAACAGCTCTTTTTGTGCCATCTTGAGAAGACTATCCTTGTATGTCAGCCTGTCTCAGAAGTGGTGCTGAGCAAACAGACAGTTGTCCAGTAGCACAGCTGTACAGCACTGGCCTAAGATCCCACCTGCCTGGCCTGCAACACAAAGGGCCTGGATGTTCACATCTCACACTTTTACTCCCATGTTTCCCGGGGTGGGGTCTGGGAGGGGAAGTATTTACTCTGCACAGGCTTCTGCCCTGCCGTGACTGTAGCACTGAGTGATGGCATGGCGCATTGCCTGGTTCTTGCCAAGGCACCTCTGCTCTTCCCATAGTAGCCTTTGCTTCATCGGTGCAGAAGCAGCACCATGGAAACCATTGTCATCTTGGTGCCATTAGGAGTGGTTTTGCCTCCTGGATCTTGAAAGGATCCAGGGTTCCCTCAACCTGAGACTCAATATATCAAACTCCATGTAGCCCCAAAGCAGCAGTAACCAAAATGCCATGAACTATGGAATGGACATTTGGAGGACAAACACCTTCAGGCCCTGAGAACAAATCCACAAAGTATGTCTGAGCCAGCCAACGTGGAGTGGACCCTTTGAGAGCCTGTGTGCACTTTACTACCAGCCAGACCTGCTGAGGTGCTGAGCTTGGCATCTCCCACCTTCAGTGGAATCTGCTGGTGTGTTTCTGTCCTGTGTGCACTTTGCCTGATACAAAGCTTAACTTAGAAAGGTCCGTTTAAGTGCTATGCAGATCAGAACCTTTGCTCAGGGACCCCTGAATGGTAAGAGCTACACTCTCAGCAGTGAACAAACTTGGTATAAGATCAATATTTTTAAACGACCCACATGCTTATAACATGAATGTTCCAGTAAGTTAAGCATTGGAAGTAGCGTTGGTCATATTTGCCAGAAATCCAGAAATTGTACTTATATCTGTGACTTGGAACCCAGTCAGGGAGCAGTGGGATGGTCTGTCACTGGGTCCTGGTTGCACAAAGTCCGTGCAACATGGGGACAGTCAGTGAACCAATGGACAGAAAGGCTATGCCTGCAAGCTGTGGTCACCTGAGATTCAGCATGAGCAAGCTGCGCCTGAAGCCGTAGCAAAGGGAACCAGGGCAGGCTCCAACCTCACACCTGCAGCTCTAGCCTCACATGCCCCTCCCGCTTCAGACACTTTAACAGCAGCCAATATCTTTGAAACCTAGTATCTGTTCATTGTGTGGAGACCTCAGTGCATGGAGATGTGTCATTAATGAAATTCCTTCTGTGATACACATGCCCCATGGCTAAGTTGCCCTTGATGCCAGTGCCTTTGATGTGCTGTGTAGTCAACGTCAGAAGCAGTGCAGGGACTGAGAACAGGTGACCTTTCCCCAGGTGAAAGCAGAGAGGCCCTGCCTGGCGTAGTGGGCTTCAGCCCTTCCACTCTCCCCATTCGAGGACAATCTCAGTACTTCCTAATGACCTTCTTACGCTTGTTTTCCTGTGGTTCAAGGAGGGCCAAGAACCAAAGCAAAGGCATGAATTACACTGGTTTCCTGTCCCCACCGCCCTAGGCCTGCACTGCAGGACTCTCAAACACAACAGGCTTTGTGCTCCTTACAGTGTGGTCATGGGGGCCATGGCAACACTATCCAAGCCTAGCCTTGTTACTCAAGCCAGGCTGGCTTCAAGCAAACAGCCAGCAAAGGGCCGCTGCCCACATCCTGACAGAGTTCGAGGGGCGAAGAGGGAGGGAGGCAGCGTGGAGGCGGCACAGGTGGGCAATTGTTAATTTTATCAGCACTGCAATTAATTATGACGATTATTCCCAGAGCTGTACGGAGCCGAGATAGGGTTGATTTGTCCTGCCTCCCACCCTTTTGGGTTTGCTTCCAGATAAGTCTGCATGCACAGCCCTGCTTGCATTAATCATGCAGCCACATCCAGTCCTTGCACTCAGCTGAGCAGCCCCTGGCCCCGGAATAGAAGATGGAATGACTCCATACCCAATGTTGGCCTCTCCAGGCCTGCCTGGATCAGAACTTCCTGCTTTTGTATTTTGGGTGTTGGGGAGCACATCAGGCCGTGGAGCTAAGGTCACCCCCACCTCCAGCAGCAGTGTTTGCCTTGAGTCCCATAGGGTCCAAGGGAACATGGAACTCCCAGAACTCATTAAGTGTAGATAGTATGGGGGTACTATCTACACTTAACGAGTGTTTGTTTACCATCCTGGAAGCCAGGAAGACCATGTGGTCCCATCTTGCCATTCACAACACTGCTCAGGGTGGCCATGTTAACCTGTATGCTCACAGTGAGATGTCGCTATGACTTGGGTGGGCTGAGGAGCACTGGAACAAGGTCACTGTCACTGTGAAGTACAGAAATGGGATTGGCCAATGGCCTTTTGCTCTTCCTGAAAAAGGAAGTGTGGGAAATTTTACATTCTTTAAAATGATAATGTTATGTACAGAAATTACATAGACTTTGTTTTTAGCCTAATTTGGGATAAATTTAAGCAGGTAAAGTGGTAATTCATACAAGATGCAAGGGTCACAAGTCATGGTTTCTATGAAAGACATATGTTTCATGCAGCATCTGCCAACTTTCGATGGTTGAGGTCCAGGGAGATATTAGCGCCTCAGCTCCCTTAGGGCAGTGGGAGTGGGGTCGGGCCCCGCTAGTGGTGTGAGCCCCGTCCCATAGTCACCAGCTGGTAAGTGACCTGACAGCCGCAGGATGGAAAGCCAGTCACATTCTCTTCTCAGATAAAGTCAAGAAGAGCATTCCAGATCCGGGTACTCTGGAATTAACCAGAGAAAACACATTGCACTTTGAAAGAGTCTTTATGGTCTGAAAACCATGTAAAGAGTAGATATGCAAACACCTGGACCAGCAAAATTCTGAGAAAGACTCTCCCCCAGCCAGTTCTACATGGAACCCATTCTGTGGCACAGTCCAGCAAGTGTGCCCATGTGTTGTAGGGTTATGGTTTTGCAACTGTGGTAAGTCGGTAGGTTCCCCTGGGTGGCAGGTACAGGAGGCGTGTGACCTCTCCACAAGGCTCAGGCCATGAGTACTGAGGCCTCTGTGTAAGTAAGGCATATATAGAACCAGCCAGCTTGATTCATGTGATCTATAGATATATACAGGGAAAACTAAGTTTGATGGGGGACACTTGGGTTTCAAGTTTGGCTTTATATTCTAGAAGCGGCACAGGGTGCATTCTTTCCTGGATAGTAGCACACCCTTCCCTTCAGAACTTGGAGGATTTCTGGGACCAGAGTGCAGTTGAAGCTTTGTTCCTCTGTCTCCACAGCTATCCCTACAGTGAGGACTCCAGCCAGGGAGAGCAGTATATGAACACAAGATGCCCTGCGTGGTGTGATCGAATCCTCATGTCCCTGTCTGCCAAGGAGCTGGTTCTTAAGGTAGGAGGGAGCTCTGGGCTAGCCATGGAAGAAGGACTCCCCAGTCTGGGGACATTTGAGTAGACCACTCGGTTGATTGTAAAATGAGTGGAAGGGAAGTGCTTAGTCACCTCCCAGCTGGCACTCAGGCCCCTGTAGGTGCCACTGTCATCTTATTAGAAACACAAAGACCCTGCTCACAGCAGGGTCTAACCATAATTTATTGTATGGTGTTCTGTGTTCTTGTGGGGGTTCATGTGAGTACCTACAGGTTAGGTAAAGCAAAACAGTTTACACCTGGGCTCAGCAGGATCAGGATGAAGGGGTAATATGCTCAAGTCACAGATAGGGAGGGTTTTCACACTTCCTATTACTTTCAGTTCCCATATTTTATAAGTAAATTGTATGTTTTGAAAAGCACCAATATCTGAATTAGCTCTTAGCCCCACCCGTGGATCTAACAGTGAAAGGCATAGGCTCATGAAGGGACAGCGGTTGGAGCTGGGTGTGTGCAAAGCCACAGTCAGACTGAGGTGTGCATGCTTGGCTGAGGAGGAAGTGTGAGAAGAGTCCCCGGGGCTCTCCCGGATGAGCCATTTACGCTCTGCTGCTCCATCCCTGCTCCTGGAGCCCCCTCTCATGGCCTCCCACCTCCACCCCTTCACTGTATAGCATTGTAGTCCCCTTGAGCTGCTACTGGCTGTCCCTGTGCCGAACACCCACTCACACACTTTTGGTCCTCAAGAAACCCTCCCCCAGCTTGTGGGATAGCCCTGCCATCCTCTACCTGAGGCTCTGCTGGTCTTTGCGATGTAGCCACTGACCCCCCAGGACCCAGACTTTTCACCACTTCTGTGTTCCAGAACACAGTGGGTGCAGCTGGTGTTCAGGCTCTGGCCATAGAGAGGGTTTTGCAGGCAGTTCTGCCGGAACCGAGGAAGGGTGTTGGCCAGAAGCCTCTTGGATCTGCAGAAGCCTTAGCACACAGCCCTTCCTTCTAGCTTCATGGGCATGGGCAGTGACCTGGGCCATCTCTGAGGAAAGCCGCTCAGCAACCTGAAGCTACATTATCTGTGGCCTGGGCCTACTCATTGGCTCCCTGGAGATAGAAGTACAAGAATTAGGCATGCAGTAGAGCCGCCCAATTTTCCACAATGGTAGCCTCTGCCTCTCCATGGGACTGAGGTAAATGGAAGAAACTGATGTCATCCACCTAGAAAACAGTTAAGATCATAAAAAGTGCACCTTGTGGTAAGGTCCCTAAGATAAGTGCACTTTGATTAGTGATCAGAAGGCTGCCAGGAACCTGGGGGCCATGCAGGGTGCCATGCACAACTTCAGGAAGGTAACAGTGGAGCTCGATTACATGCACTCACATCTCTGGGTCTCCGGACCCATGATTCGTAATTCAAAACCACAATGCAGACCAGGCTCTGCCTTTTATCTAAGCTGAGAATACAGCCTTTAGGAGAGTTTCTGCCTGCAGGGGCTGGAGTCCCTGGGGCTCACAGAGTGCCTCAGGCAGCCTCCCCGGTACCATCCATCATGCCATGCGCTGGTGCCCTCATCATGTTCTCTTCTGCTTCCTGAGTCCTAAAGCACCAGGCGGCGTGGTGCCTGGGAGCCTTGGTGACGAATGCTCAGTGAGGTGTGCCTGTGTCCTGTCTGAGCCCCTGTGTAATTTGTTTATCTGTCCAAAGATTATGCAGCTGAAAACCCACGATTTTATGCTGCCTTTGTAAATTACCAGGCAGCGTTTGATGGATGTTTCTCTGCTTCCGAGGAGTCAGCCACATGCTCCTGAAAGATGGGCGAGTGTTCATGCATGCCGTGCTGAAGGTTATGTTTTCATACTTTCTGGCAGGCGACTGTGCTGGAAAGTAAATCTGACCTTAAGCTTCCTACTGCATTAAAGATAAGTCAGTTTTAACGTTATCGTCGTAGATGCTTCAGCTGTGGGTATAAAACTCCAGCCTGGTCAGAGTTGACTGACTGATTAGCATTGACAAAAACCTCTGCCTTCAAACCCAAAGTCAAGGGTCTGCCAGGAAGTGCAGGGAGCAGTCTATTAATATGCATACATGGCCCTGGACGGCATGCTCCAGGTTAATAAAGCAGGTTTTCAAGAGCAAGTGTAAATAGGGAAAATGGGAAACAGATGAGCTACTCAGCTCTGAGCACACCCTTAGAAAGGAAGCTCTGAGTGGCACTAATTGCAGGGCTAGGGGCTCTGTGCCAGCCAGCAGACAGGCAGAGGAGACCTGGGGAAGTCCCAACCCCTAGGCTGACCTGCCACCCCTCTCCTCTAGAGGCAGAATTTCTATGGCAGAAGAGCCAGCCACATGCTGACATGTAGCAGCAGCTCCTCCCTTCTCTGATCCCAAAGATCCCTGAAGCCCCTGCCTGTCCCCTCCTGGCAGGACTACAGATTGCCTCAGTCTCCCTACACCCCCCTCTCTCTGTTTGCTTCCAGTCAGAGAGCGAGGAGAAAGTTGCCACCTACGACCACATCGGGCCTAATGTCTGCATGGGAGACCACAAGGTGATGTGTGCAGTGTGTTGCTGGGGTCCAGGGGCTGAACCCCTGAGGGTGGGCATCATATCATCTCCTTTAACCTGGCTTTACCAAGTAAGCAAAGTTACTCTGAGTTAATTTAGTTTTTAATAAAACACCAAAGGATGTGTGAATGAGTGCGCAGAAGAAATGATCGGTCACAACAGAAGACAGTCACACTGTGTGTAAAACATCATGTCATCAGCTGGTTATGATTGAAGGCTGCTTCTTGAGTATACCTTAGGACTGTGTTCCTGGCCTTCCTATGCCGAGCTTACTTCCTTCAGAGTGTGGTAATGCATGTCTCACAAACAAGGTGTGTGTGCACTGACCAGCTGCACAGACTTCCCATGTGTGGCCCACCGTCCCCAGTGACACAGAGGCCAGGTGACAAACTTCAGCCAAATCAGACAAGTCCACATCCTCCATACTCAGGCCTCCGAGGCAGGGACACTGCATACCCTAGTCGTGGGTGCATATATATCCCTCTGCATTTGGAACTTAGTCCACAGCCCCTCACCCTGATGGCTGTCTGCAACCCTACACTCCTTAAAGGAGTACAAAGGGGTAGTGCGGGTCCTTTCAGGGCCCAGCTGTCAGCTCCCAGGTCTAGGCTGTCTCAGTCCCTGCTTTTACACACAGCTGCCTTCATCTCCTCTGGACTCAGGTCCAGATGCTCAGGAGATGCGAGGGCCCAGAGTTCGGGAGGGGTGGACAGCAACCTATACATGCTGACCTCCCCTTCTCTCCACTGCAGCCGGTGTTCCTGGCCTTCCGAATCGCACCTGGGGCAGGTAAACCTCATGCCCATGTGCACAAGTGTTGTGTCGTGCAGTGACGTGGTGGTAAATATGGCTCCTCCTTGCTCTCCTTTGTGCAGCTTTCCTGGTGTGTTTGACCCTTTAACAAATCACTAATTCCACTCCAGGGAAGAGGTGCCAGCGCCATGAGAGGATCCTCGAGAGACCTCCCTGTAGCAGTGTATCGAACTCATCCTCCTAACAGCTGCATCGGAACCCGCCCAAGCATCACCTGCTAGACGGCCGGCCCCACACTTCGCTTCAGCCTCCGGACCTCCGGAAAAGCCTCACATACCTCACTGTCGTGTCTGTCACGTGACATTGTAAACATATTGGGTTTAATCAAGCCACAGTCCTATTGCCAAAACTCTAACAGACAGCAGAGCGCCTGTATTTTAGACTTCACAGTTTTCCATTTTTAATGATTGTCTGTGGAGGAAGCTTCTCCATTTAGAGCCCCAGGTGTCCAGCGTCCCTCTCTGCCAGGAGGAGTGTGCCGGGCACTAGCCCAGGCAGCAAGGCTGCCATGTGTGCTGAAGCCCGAGGCCCCGAGGTCTGACTCTACTGCCATGTGACATGGCGTCTGAATCACACTGCAGCTGCTTTCCATTTTTATATATATAAATACATATAAATATATACTTTTTAAAAATAATTTATAAATCTTACCAAAACTTATGCTGAGTATACTTTCCAGTATGAGTGCACGAGTGTCCTAAGCAGGCAGAGCCACAGCCTGGTTGGATGGTGAGTCCAGCAGCAGTCAGCACAGGTTCCCCAGACAAGACCTAGCAAGTGCCCAGGGGAGAGGGGCCCCTGCGGCATGCCTGTACTAGCAGCTTGTCACTCTTCTGCCTTTCTCTGTGTAATATTAAGAACTGAATGTGAAGTTTATAGCTAGCCTGGGTGTACCTTTTAAGAATTTTGTAAACCGTTTTGTCTGTCTTTTGTTACCGTTTTATGGTGCCAAGTATCCTACATTAAAACCATAATCTCGTGGGAGAAGTAGAAGTAGCCTCGTCCACTTCCCACAGATCGCTTCTAGCATGGGCTGTGTGTAAACGTGGCAGAGAAGCGATGGGTGACGCTGGGCACAGCCTGTCGCCCTTACACCCAGCACTGAGTACCACGGAAGGCGCCTGCGGAGCCTGCTGAGGAAACACAGCGTGCTTTTATTGATTTACTTCTGAACACTACAGTTCCTGGATGGGGCGGAGGCGCGAGTTATTGTCTGTCGGTTTCCCTAGAAATCACCGAAGGCCGGCCTGTGTCCTTGATGCCGGCCGGGGTCGGGTCTGTGACTGCCATGGTCGCTCCTTGCCAATGTGCCATGTCCGCAGCGGTTTTGTCTTTGGGTTCCAGCTGTGGGTCCTTCCTCTGAAGGCCTCTGGAAGTGACTGCTCGGTTCCTAAGCAATAAAATTGATCATGGTGAAAACAGTTCCTGCGTGGTCTCCTGATTCACTCTCCAGTGCCTTTGAAATGCTAAGTGCCGGGAGGGGCCTCCTTTGTGCCCTGTTTGCTCTTGCCCATTCTGAGTCTGGGAATTTCAGTGTCCCATTCTGCCACAGGGCACCAAGCCCTCAGGAAAAAATCACCTCTTAAGACTTTTTACTGTAGTGTAAAAATGCTGGTTCCTCACTATTTTAAATGGAATTATACAAATGCTTTTCTTTTGCTTTGAACAAAACCTTTCAACAAGATTTCTCTACTCTGAACTTTGGTGGGGAAGCAACACAGAAAGAATTACACTGCTCCATTTAAGAAAAACAAAAAACAAACAAACAAAAAACCTTGCTCCCTTTTAAAGAAAGTCAGCCCGTGGATCGAAAGAAGCATTTGGCTTTGGCTGATGGAGCCACAGCACAAAAGGCAAAACAAAACAAGCTTTTCATGGCTCTAATAAATATTTTTAAAATGCCCTACAATAGAAATCTTGTGATTAGCTCATTTTGAAATTCCCCATTCAACAGTCAGTGCGTTAAGGTGCAGCTGTGGAGTATCAGGCAGACTGAAGATGCCCCTCCCCCCCTACAGGGAATTGTAGCCTTGAGAGGTCATAGGGTGGAGGACGCCAGACTCTTCCGTGGCCAGGTATGAGCCAGGGTCTTACAGATAAGTCTAGCTCAGGTAGGAATGGCAATGGTGCACTGCTGGTCACTCCTGTGCTTCCGGTCAGCAGTGACCCTAGCTGAGGGCCCTCTGAGAAACCGTGTTGGGTGTCAGGGCTGTTGACATGGGCTGAAGGCTTTGGGCTACATAACCAGAATTCTCACACCATCTCTGCAACCCTGCTTAAAACCATGCTTTCTCCCAAGGAAAGTGTGTTGACTGACAGCCTGGGGCCCGGCAGGGTGCAGAGCCTCCTGCCTTATTACCCACAGCTGGAGTTTAGTAAGTAAGTACATCATATTGGAATTTTGGCTAAACGGGATAATTAGTATGACATACTTGTGACAGACCACAGCCCATACTTTAAGACAATGCTTATTTGGCCTGAACCAGGACAGGGCACTGACTAACAGGACCCACTCATTGCCCCAGCTTGCAAAAAAAAAAAAAAAAAAAAAAAAAAAAGGAGGAAGGGAAGGGGAGAGAGAGAAGAGAGATTTTAAAATTAGCACGAGGGTGCTGGCTGCTTGCAATGCCATCAAGTCTTGCTGGACTTTGGGGCCCCTTCAAGTGTTTAATGTCTGTCCCGCTTCATTCATTTGAATCAAGGGCACATCATGGTTCATCTTCGGGAGGGGTGCAGCGGATGCCATACCTCTGGCTACAGGAAATAGAAATCATACCTGCTTTGGGGTCTCTTCCACCGAGTTCTCTGCTGGTCTGCCTCCTTCAAGCAGTACGCTGCGGTGTCCTTCCCTTCCCGGGCTGCGGATACTGCCTTTGCTGGTACTGGGGCTCCAGATGCTCAAATCTCACCACTTCTGTATTCGTGTAAGCTGCCATCACTGTGGGATCTGGGACCATCACCATGCGCTGAGCCTCTGAACCCAAAGCGCACACGGGCCCCGGGTCGTCATCAAGCACTGTCGCGCCCCCCTGTGCCAGGCCCTGGCGCCCACAGGGGCAACAGGCTAGGTAGGGGCTGGTCGGTCCTGCCGCCCGCCCGCTGGCACCAGTTCCGTAAGGAAGAAACACGATGTGCAGCCTTGGGAGCCACAGCTCCGACGGGGACGTGTTAAATAATTTATTGATTATACAAAGTGACCGGCCCAAACCCCCGCACTCCGCACCTCACGCCGAGGCCGCGCCAATGTCCGCTTTATAACTTATTCTGTAAAAATATATATACACACTGCGGCTGGGCGGCTGGCGTCGGGGCATGCCGCGAGCCCCGGTTCCCGGGTTCTCTGGCCTGGCCGCATCCTCACAAGGTGTCCCCCGCGCTGCCGCCGCACGGGCTAACCAGCGCCAAGTTCGAGGGTTTGTGCTTTTTGAGTAGCCGCGTGATCTTCTCGTCGTCGGAGTTGGGGTCCAGGGGCCGGTTGTATTCGTCATCGTCCTCCGCGTCTGAGCCGCCCACCTTCAGCTTCTCAGCATCCGAGTCCTGCTTCTTTTTAGCCGACGCCATCTCTGCCGCGTGCCGCTTGCGCCACTTGGTTCGCCGATTCTGGAACCACACCTGGAGGTTGGAGAGGGATCATCAGGCGAGCACCGAGGCTCGCCACACCAAACTAACACTGGCACCAGCGCTTTCCGCGGTCGGGCCGCAGCCGAACGGCCGCTCTCCCGCCGTTCGCAGGACGCGGGCTCTGGGCCCCGCCTCAATACTGCTGGACCCCGGCCCATTCGAGCTCACCTTCACCTGGCTCTCGGTCATTCCCAGAGAGTAGGCAAGCCTCGCGCGCTCTGGGCCTGCCAGGTACTTGGTCTGCTCGAAAGTCTTCTCCAGCGCGAAGATCTGCTGGCCCGAGAAAGTCGGCCGTGAGTGTTTCTTCTTGCCATCCTTGTCCAGGACCCCGCCGGCTTGGGCTGCGAAGAAGAGCCGGTGAGCGCAGTCCGCGGCCCGCGCCCAGCCCCGCTCCTCACCGAATCCCGAGTGGGTCACTTACCCGAGCCCGCCAGGCGCGGGTCCCTCCAGGGAGAGCCCTGCACCACTCCGGGCCAGAAGATGGGCGGCCGCCCAGGCAATTCCGCCAGCGGCTTGGGGTAGCCCCGTGCCACCGCTGCCGCGGGCCCGAAGTAGACACCTGCAGACGAGGCGAGTCCGTTGAGGCGGGGCAGTCCTCCCAGGAGGCCTCCACCCGCTGCGCCCACCGGCCGTCCCAGGATGTCGCTGATGCCGTGCGGAGTGCCCAGAGGCAACTGCGCGCCAAGGCTGCCTAGGGCGGGTGCCTTGAAGCCGGCCGGGCCTTGCAGCGCGTAGGGGAACAGCGACGTCTTCATCTCAGCCATGTTGTGCAGCGCAGCCAGCGGCGCGCTGCTCAGCACAAACGCGCCCGGGCGGTTAGCGTCCATGGGCGCCGCCGCCGCCGACCCGGGCTCCCATCCGGGCCCCGCTGCCACCGCCCGCGCCCTCCGACTCGGGAAGTTTGAGCGCGGCGCCGATGGGCGCCGGCTGCACTAGGACGCGTGGAACGCGTTCAGACGGACGACGACGGCCCCCGAGGGAAAGCAGGAGCTCCGACGGCTGCAGCGCGTTCAGATTGAAGGCAGCGGTCAGAGAGAAGGCAGGGGTACTAGGATGCGCAGCGGCGGCGGCGGCTGCTCCGGGCCGGTCGGAGCGGCGCCGCGCGGGACGGACGCACTGATAACCGCGGGGCCTGGGCGCGGCGCGCGCGCTGATTGGCTGCAGGCACTGGCAACCAGGCCATTGGCCAACGTCCGGCCCGTCTGCGCGCGCCCCCGCCGGCCGTGCACTCCATGAAGGGCCCATTAGCGCGGCAGGTGCCTCCGGGGCTGTAAATTTGCCCCCTGATTTATCTCCCCAGAGATGAAATAAATCCCGTTGGATGGGAGTTTAGTTAGGCAAAGGTTTTAATGAGAAAATCAGGAAAAAATACGAGAACATATTTTATGACCGAAAGAATGTAAATTTCAAGATCCACTGCTCAAGCTCAGTATGCTCAGTTCAGGGAAGAGCCTGGAACTGCTGGACGCCACGGGTCAGGAGGCTCCATCCTGAACCAGGGACCAAGCCGAGTATAGCGGCTCCTCGGCCTTCCCAGTTTGTGATGGTGCCAGCTGGATTGAACTTGTGGGTATCACTTTCCTGAACGCAAAGGGATGGATTCTAGTGACCAAATGGCTAGATTTGACTCTCTCTGATCTACCAAATTCCGCCAACTGACATTGGCTCCAGACAATGTAGGGACAAGGCTGGTGGCCCTGGTACCGTGTACACACCTGTTAGACTACGTTGCCCGGCCCCAGGGTTCTGAACTCCCTGAAGTTGGGTAGGGTATTAAGAGACTTGGCTTTTCCCTCGAAGTTTTCTGATTATGAGGCATTCCCCTGGGAGGTTATCAGAGCCAAACTTTGAGACCCAGGACCAGGATTCGTCTGCCCGTGACTTTCCAGCGAGCTGAAGCTCAGGCGACCAGGCCCAGGATGCTATGACCTCGGAATTCAAGGTCCAAAACGAAAAAGATCACCACACCCAGTGGCTTAAGATGGACACGCGCTTTCAGTCTAGAGGGCAGCGTGGGCTATAGACCGGCCTGTGGGGCCCACTTGGCCCTAATTCCTTTTCTAGTACAGGGGCTTCTCACCCGATAGAATTGCTAGGGAGAGGGTAACTGAAATTGTAGCGGACTAGAGCCTGGAAAGGCAGACTCTGAGAAGTTTGCTCGCTGGCATATTCTTTCCTCTTGGATGATGCCTCCGGTTAACCTTGTAATATCTACTAGTGATTGTGATACAACCTGTGGAAACAGACCGTTTTCTGTTCTAAGGATCTAGGCAGAGGCCCTGTGCCTTTGTGGAGCAGTTTGCTAACAACGACTTTCCCTTTTTGCCCTGATCTGCAGAGTTTTTGTGTCGTGGATGAAAGTGATCCCAGCGGCTCCATGTAGGGGCCTAAAGTCCATTCCCGCTGCTCCTCTTGGAAGTTCATTTTCGTTTTTGTTTCTTTGTTTGTTTTGTTTTTTGTGGGGTTTTTTTTTTCAGTTAGTGTCAGGGTCTTGTCGCCACGGGTCTCCACAGGTCAAGGTTTGGAAAACCGTTTTGTGGCAGGAACTGGAAATAAGTTCTGTGGTCGTCCTTGACTCGTGAACAACCTGGCACCTGAGAGAGTATGGGTGATATTCTCACATACTCCCGTGGCCCCAGCGCCTAGAGGTCTCAGTGTGTTGGCTTCGTTGGCTGAATCTGGACTCGCGGGATCGGTTTGGGCGCAGCCAGCGATTAGAGGGAGTACAGTTCCCTCCAGCAGGGAGCACAGGCCCTCTGGACCCCTGGGCTGCAATGATACCCAGCCTTTAGACCGACCCTTTGCCTCTCTCTCGCTCCACTTTGATTACGACCGCGAGCGCTCCGAGGATCTGGCCATTGGAAGAACAGTCCCGGTAGAGTGTGGACTTTACTGGGCTCGCGGGAGACCACAAGGGAGTCCAGAGACTCCAGCTCTTGAGAAGAGGGATCCAGAACTGTGAGCCGCGTGGGGGGTGGGGTGGGAGAACGCCGAGCGGGCGGAGTCGGAGATGCTGAAACCTCCTACTCTGCTCCAAGCAGACCCTGAAAGTAGGAGCTGGCTAGGGAGAGCGCGGATCCTCGGGAAAAGTGTTCCGCGAGGCACACCGCGACAGGGCAGGTGTGTTACAGCCTTTCGCAAGCTCGCGGAGCCCCCGCTGTGAAGGCAGAGAGTGCCACAGTTCCACTCTCCTGCTCTGTTTTTTTCTCACAGGCCTGTCCCAGCCTCGTTAAATCTGGGAATCCAGAGATGCAGCCGCCCTTGATCCGTGTACACCTCCCGGCCCACTCCACTGGGTACGAAACCCGCGTTCTGTCTGGATACACATTTCGTTGCTCTCTCTGGACGCGATGAGCCCAGTGTGCCAGATGAGTGAAACTGGAGTGTGGGCTGAGGGCTGGAGTGAGTTGTTTCGCTCTCTGCGGGCGCGCTGGACCCTACCTAGAGCCGGGAACGGGGGAGGGGGCGGCGCTTCCTACCCCTGAAGGCTGGGCGTAAAATCTTTTTTCCCCAGCGCAGCCAGCCTGAATGGAGCGGCTAAGCTGCCCCTTCCCCACAGAGTTCCCACTTGCAGGAGCTCCTCCTGTACCCACAAGTTCTGCCCTCTGGGTTGGGCCAAAGGTGATGCCCCTCCAAGCCCCAACCCCGCGCACTCCAACCGATCAGAAAACGCTAGATCCTTCGGCCGGCCCACGGAGACTCGATCCCTAGGGGGCTCCTTCCGTGTGGCTATAGAGAGGTTCGCCATCTCTGGGTCTTGAAGAAAATGTCTGATAAGGAAGACTGATGGCTCTTTCTATGCAAACCTAACTCGAGGGGTTGGGAGATCATTTGCTTGCCATTCGGCACTTTCCTTAGTCTGCGTAGGTAATTTGTTGTGCCCCCGTTGAGTGCCTAGTGGCTCTGCCTTGGGTGAGTGCCCTGAAGGTAGCTAACCGCGGCTTCCAGGTCCCCTCCCAGCTACGGGAAAGGCGAATGGAACTTAGGAAGCAGTGTGGGAGTGGAGACTATTTGTGCTCCTAGAATGGAAGGGCTCGTGGAAGGGGACAGGTTGTCACAGTGATTTGGCAAGCGCGAGAGGCGTCCAGACTCCACGCTCAGGCGAGACCCTAGCCTTGAAGCCGTTGACTAGAACTGCTCGAGGCGGCAGCTGCTAGCTTTCCTGCGCTGGACTCCACCCATTCTGGGCTGCAGTCTTGGCAGCCCTTTCGGGAGCTTTGTCCTCTGCACAGGTGTGAACACTCCCCAAAATGCCTGTGAGAGACTCAGCAAGCGGGGTTCCAGCCTCGGAGTGCTTTCAACGGTTTGGGGCGGGAGGGAGGGGGTGACAATTGCTGAGTCACTAAAGCTGTTGAACTTCCTAACCGCACTCACCGGCGGCTGGGGATAAAAGGGAGGAAATGGGGTACAAAGGCCCCAAGGATTCCCTAAGTGGAATCTACCCTTCCCTATTTCTGGGACTTTTGAAAAGGCCAGCTAGGATGATGCTGTGAGGTTGCTTAAAGCAATAAAATGAGAAGATGGGTGTCCCTTTCTCCAGCGCCCTCTAGCGCCCTACCCCCACCGCGGCAGCAGAGGCTAAGGTTGTTGGAGACCCTAGGCCTGGCCAGGAGTTCTGGGAGAAGAGCATTGGCCTGAGGGACTGGGTGAAGGTCCTGAGGCAGAGACCTTTTCCTTTCATCTCCTACCTGCTCAATTGCTGCTACCTGCCTTGACTCCCTTTCCAGCAGCGGTCAGAGTGACCAGGCTGGGGCCCCGTGCTTCCTGCTCCAGGTCCCCTGTGGATGAGGGGTCCAAGTTCCGTGTACGCTGAGGCTGAATAAAGACGATTAAATAGCTAGGGCTACAAAGAAGACACTATCTAAAACAGTACATGGAGGCTTCATATGAGAGTGTTGCCAACAGTTGGTAAAAGGGAATTGAGGAAGAGGATGGGGAACAGGGAAATAGAGGCCCTGGTACATAGCTGGGTCAGGGAGGGAAGAGGCAGGCCTCCGTTTGCTTGAATAGCACGCATGTGGCTCTCAGACTCAAGAACTGTGTCAAAAACGGTAGGAAGCTGAAAGAGGGCCTGAGGCAGGACGGAAGTCTGCCCTGACAGGAAACCGCCTGAGCAGCAGAAAGGGGTGGAGGAGTCCAGACGTTGGTGAAGGATGAACCCACTGAGATTGGCCATGGAGGGTGGGGCCCCTTTTTCTTTCCCCACACCTTTGGGATTTGCTGAACCTCGCCAGGCATCTTCTGCCCTGTGAGGCCCCCCCCCTGCACTCCATCCCGTCTCCTCACTCCAGATCTCTTCTTTACAAGCCTTTCGCTTTGACATATGCAGCAGCTTCCAGGGAAATGTAATGAACTGAAGACTTTTGCCATCCAGTTTCTTCCATGATTCTGCTGAACTGACTGTTTTCTCCAGAGGAAAATGCTACCAGCAGCATCCAGGACCCCTTTCTGCAGACCCGGTGGCCTGTGACACATTCTTCCAGCCACATGTACTGTAAGGGGTGTTGGTCTCTATCACAAGCCTGTCTTCCTATAGTTCTCTGGGTATTAAGGTCAATCCAGGCTGTCAGGAGCAGCATCTCCAGAAGGAGGGGTGAGGAGGGAACCTTGGACGGGGAAGTTCTTTCCCATGTTTTCACTGAGGCCCTGGGAGAAGAAACTACACTCACAGGGGTGTGAAGAGCCTCTGAGATCTGGCATAACTAGTGCAGGGCAGGAGATTCTGCATTCCCTGCTTCCCAGAAATTCACAGATTCACAGATGGAGTCACAGATCCCTGCTTGCCCGTGCACAGGGGTGACCTCAAAGAGAGACAACCGGTTGTGCTAGGGAGTTAGCTTTGCCCTGCTAGGAATTGGATGAGCAAGAAACTGCAGTGACCTCAGAACTACCTCATTAAGATGCCTAGGGTTCTAGAGAGCTCCAGGCCATAGCCTGAGCAATGACCAAGGGAACAGATGGTCGCATAAGTGGGAAGGTCCTCACAAGAATGTGTGGGACCCCTCTCCAACACACAGCCTCTGTGTGTGTCCACACACAGGTGCCATCCTGGAGCCAGGTAAGATCCTATATGTGTGCAAAGAAGAGGCTAGAACTCCTTAGTTTAGATGTCTTCTGCTGACACGGTCCTGGTACAATTTGTGGTCAGGGCAGGTCTAAGGATGCAAGTAGCTACTTAGGAGCCTGAGCTCTGGCTGTCTGTCTTAATTAGAGTTTCTATCGCTGTTAAGAGATACCATGACCATGGCAAGTCTTATAAAGGAAAATATTTAATTGGGGTGGCTTACAGTTTCAGAGGTTTAGTCTATTATCATCATGGTGGGGCATGGTGGTGTTCAGGCAGATAAGGTGCTGGATCAAAGGAGTTGCGAGTTCTACATCTTGATCTGTAGGCAGCAGAAGGAGTCTGTGTCCACACTGGGGACAGCTTGAGCATAGGAGATCTCAAAGCCCGCCCCCACAGTGACACACGTCCTCCAACAATGCCATACCTCCTAATAGTGCCCCACCCTATGAGCTTATGGGGGGCAGTTATATTCAAAGTACCAAACTGGCACAGAGTAATCTAAAGGTCTCCTTTTGCTCAGCCTCAGCCCTGCTAGGAGACATTCATTTCTGTAGTCTTCAAGAATGATGCTGGATATACATTAGCCTCACTGTGTGGTAGCACTGGGAACCCTAGTCCTCAGGTCTCTATGGCTGCTACAAGGTGCCCAAAGGCTTCACTCCTCCTTGTGGATGCCTTTCTCTGGGAGAATGAAAATCTTTGGCGCTTCCAACTCTCCTGGGCTGCTGTGTTTGGGCTTTGGCCCCATCCAGTCAATTCTTTGGTCCCAAACTAGCACTGACACCACCAGGCACCAAGCTTCAGGGAGCTTGGATGAACCAATGGCTAATAACCCTGCCACGGTGGCAGTTGGATGCTCATGGATGTGGTGTTCCATGAGGTGTTCTGTTGCAAACGAATCTGAGCCCCGGCCTCATCTCCTGGGCCAGCCCTCTTGCCTCTGGTTTTGGGTATCCAGTCCCTTCTACTGCTGTTTGTTGAAAAGTACCTGGCTCTCACTTGGAGACCTATATACCTTCCTTCTCCACAATTGTATCCAAGCAAGTCAGGCAGCAGGACTTCCCCACCTTCTCCTGTGTCCTGGAAACCTGAGTGGGGGCAAGTTAGGAGCCAGAGAGCAGAACTGCCTAAGTCACAGGAGGGCCTGTCCTAGGAGCAAGCAGACTTGCTATGGGGCTATAGAGACCAGGAGGTGGAGAGGGGCTAAGGCTTTCTAGGAGACATTCACATGCCACCCAAGGTGCACTTTTCTCTGGGGGGGGTTCAAGAATCTTGTCTCCTTCAGGGAAGGACAAAGAGGAGAGGCTGTAAATCACAGTGCAGAGCTAATTCCCCAGGGCCTCTCAGGCACAGATGTGCAATCGCTTGTAATGAGCTCTCTCTTGGGGCCTCCAGGGGTCTGACCACGTGCCACATGAGCTAATTGAGTGCTGAGCCTGGTAAAAGATTTGTGTTAAGGCTACTGCTCTGGCCATCACTGCTGTGATACAGGAATGGGATTGGACAACATTGGCTGGTGGAAATGGTAAATTGTGTGTGTGTGTGTGTGTGTGTGTTTCCAGAGGAGCTCTTGGCATGATTCAGGCAGGAGCTCTGTGAGTGGAGGTATCTTTCTGATGGTGAGAGACTCAGTTGGTGCCAAAGTCAGTACCTTCTAAGGCAGGCAACCTCTAAGTTTCTTGGGAAAGACTTTCCTGGGCAACCTTGCACAAAGCCCTGTCCCAGTGCTCCCTGCAGCCTCAGCTGTCCATGTCCATGATGGGGAGGACCAGCAGCAATTGCCCCTAAGGTATGCAATCTGAGTGTTCTAGCATATAATCATTTTTTCCACAGCCCTTAGATTTTTGTCCACCTCTCTATCTGACTAAATGGGGACAGGGACCTTGCTGGGTTCTTTCTTGCAATGGAAGATGGGCACTAACCAAATCAGCAAGTTGCAGGTTGACTGCCATGTACCTTAGAATTGCACCACAAGGGATAGTGGTCTGTTACTGAAGATGCTGATAGGGGAGACTGTTTGTTCTGAAGACAAGTGTGGCACCATAACATTGAGAGTAAAAAATGACAAGAAAGCATAGTAAGTGCACAGAAGCCCTGTGGTCATGCACCACCACTGCCCTACCTGCCCTTTCTCAGATGTTCCCATCGGTTATGGAGGAATTGATGAAGATGGTGGATTCTCTGTCCTGAGACACTGTGTGAACACCATGACAGTTACTAGAACAGATCCACCTTATCCTCAAGGAAGATGCCCCAGTTAATGCAAAGGGGACACACTTGTTCGTTATTCAGTGATCACCATCACAGGAGAGGTCCAAGTGTGAACAGGAAGTGCCCACAAGCATGCCAAGTGTGTGTGTGTGTGTGTGTGTGTGTGTGTGTGTGTGTGTGTGTGTGTGGCAGAATTGCATGTCGGATGAGCCACTTATAAAAATATGCTCAATGTCTCCTTAAATAGGTTTCTGATACTTGGTTGTGAAATAAACAGCATTTACTCTAGTGAGGCCTGGACGTCTCTGAGGGCGCCACACACTCAGGCAGGTATCACACAGGACTGGTGGACAGACAGTCTGATGCTCCCTTTGCTGCTCAGCACAGGACTTTCTTCCTGTGAGCAGGTATCATGCCACAAAAAACAGCACACGTTCAGGTCTTCAGAAATGAGTGCAAGACAAGTGGCTCATTCTCCATGACGACCAGGCTCTGAGTGTTCCTGGAAGCACTGCTTTTGTTTAAGCTCTGAGACGGATTTGAGTGAGGTTAAGTTCAGACAGACCCAATTGCTATAGCCATAGATTTCTCTATGTGCTTGAGCGTATACAAGCGTGTGTGTGTGTGTGTGTGTGTGTGTGTGTGTGTGTGTGTGTGTGTAGACAAGAAGGAAATACACACATGAAATGAAGAATGAGGAACACACAGAATATTTCTGGCCTGTGCATAAGAGCATAATTAGAAAGAGAAAGAACAAATTATGAAATCAGGTCCACCCTGGGGGGCCCTGAAGGGGTGTCTTTGAGAGGGATAGGGGTGCAGTGACCAGATTCAGGCCTAAAAATGTGGAATGAAATTACCCTGGGGAACCCTTTACACCTCTAACCCTAGTCCATGACAGGTCAACCTCAAAGGGGCCCTGGTGCATCCCCAAACTCCTGATGATCCTGACCCGCTTGCAGAGCTGTGGCTTCACCCTACGGAGTTAACTGTGCCCTTGGCATTGTTTTTGACTGTTGTTTTCTTAATTCACAGGGAAGGAGGTGAATAAAGCTATTCTCTGACATCTGCATTTTCCCCTAGTAGCTTTGGTCTTTAGCAGAGGACTTCACCCAGATTGCCCCCCATGAGGAAGTGTGGTGAGCATTCATGGTGCCTGGGTCTGTTGTGAGTTGGGATTTTGGGTGTGACTGAGCTTCACGGGGTGGCATTGTACTCTTGAGCAATTACCCTAGGAGCACCATGGGGCCTTCCCTTCTATTCCCATATTGGGTGCTCACCCTGGAAGTCCTGCGGTGTGCTGCCCTGGAAGAGGCCCGAGGCCCTGTCCAAAGGCCCCTAAGCTGCCAGCCAGCATTGTTTGTGGCCATGGGGGATGATGGATTGGAAGAGGCTCCTCTGGACAGTGTCCTGTGAGTCTCAGATTAAGGAATCATATGTACATTTGACCACACAGTAGCAGATATCCAAAGCTCTCCTCTGGACTCCAGGGAAAGGGAGCTGCCAGGAGATGGGGAGGCATGGGAGATGGTGCTGGGATGAGCAGGAGGGGCAGAAGGACCTCCCTTCATGACCTTTAGGAGCCAAGTCCTGGGTTGGAGCAGTCAGCCCCCCCCCGCACAACTTGAGCCCCATCAAAACCTGTAACTGCAAATCAAAGCCAGTCCAGAGGCCACTTACTCTGTAGATTACTCCGTAGCAATCACAACAGTCAGTGGGCAGAATCGGGAGGCTATGTGATGGGAAATATTGGGATACCAGGTCCCTGCCAGCAGCTGCCCTAGGGGAAGTCTGTCTGAGGCAGTTTGCTGTTCACAATGCCCAGTCCTGATGACCACAGCTGGCAGCAGCGATTGACTTTGACTATACTTCTCAGACACTACTGTCTGCACTGGCAACCACTGACCTTGGAGAAGAAGGTGATAGATAGCCAGGAACTGAGCAGAGCTCCTGGAAGCAGGCAGTCCGAACTAGGGGGCCCCGTGTTTAGCCTGATGTATGACTTGGTGACTGGTAGTACCCATTGTCACACTGCATCTCTGGCCAGACCTATCCTCATTTCACAAGTGCTTTTAGCTTATTATTATCACCCTCATTTTCTGAAGTCCAGATTTGACATCACAGTATAGCCCACCACAGTAGTGAACCCAGCAGCCATTCCAAATGTGGCCTGAAGGTGGCAGTGAAAAGCCAGCCTGACAATTTGACCAACCCTTCACTCTTCACACCTGAAATACCCTGAACAGAAAGAAACAGCATCCTAGAGCAGCCAAACCCCATGAACACCGTAACACACTGGACTCTTAAATTAGGAAACTTTGACTCTTTTTTAGGCAACCAGGCACAAGAGCAGCAGTTTCCCTCCTGTGTGCTAGCCTGCATGCTGGACTGCCCAGCTGCTACTGACGCTGGCTGGTGTCCGGCTCCCTGCTCTGGTGCTATGCACACAGAGGTCAGTTCATGTATGAGACTGGTCAGCCTGCTGGACAAGAGATTCCCTCCAATATCAGCAAGAGAGGCAGAAGCCCCTGCCCTAGCACTATTCCTGACTTGACTGCATTTGTGTTAGTGGGAGTTAAGCTACGCCTGCCATGCCACTCCCTCCACTGTGCCCTCAGGACAGGCCTGCTACCTCCCTAGTTCATCACATGGTTGAATAGCATGCTATAGGTCCCCAAAGTTCAGAGAGACAGATTCCTGTGGCAGAGTCCAGCTTTCTCTTTTACAGGTTGTAAAAACAGAAAAGCAAAACGAACAAACAACAGTAACAATAACAACAACAAAAACGTAGATGTCAGCAAAGTTGTAGGCATACTTAGGAGCAAACACATGAATGAGATCTAATACAACTGGGAAATGGAGAGGAATGTTCCCAGTGTCTAAGATGAATCTTAATGCTCAAATTATGCACAAGACTAGAAACTAAAATCCAGCAATCAAATCTAGCAGAGGAAAAGGGCTAATTGTAAACAAGAACTGCAAATCAGGAGTCCAAATGGCCTGTAAATACAGAAACGCAGCTCACCAACAGGGGAAGTTCAATTTTAACAGTGCAGCAGGTTTCTGGAGAGGTCAGAGTCACCGCCGACCTAAAATGGCACAGGCCCTTCACAGACAGCCAGGGTGAGCAACACCACTAGAAGTGTATGCTGTTTCCTCTCCCATGGCTTGGCTGGGTGCGTGGTTTTTCTCTCTGGTTTGGCCTAGAGGTCCCTGGAAAGTCGTTGTGAACCCTAAAGCTGCCTTACAGCCTAGGGAGGGGCCATTGTGGGAATGTGCAACTGCCTTACATTTTATTTTCTGCTCCTAGCAAATGGCCCTGGTACCCAAGGCTCCTCTAGAACCATAATATGTGTGCTGGCTTTGGGAGCCCCTTTCTTCCACTGGATTGATTGCTGACTTTAAAAAAATCACCATAAGAAGGTAAGTGCATTTCTTTAATTAATGACTGATGTGGGAGGGCCCCAGTCCATTGTGGGTGGTGCCATCCCTATGCTGGTGGTCCTGGGTGCTATAAGAAAGCAGGCTAAGTCAGTAAGCAGCATCCTTCCATGGCCTCTGTCTCAGCTCCTACATCCAGGTCCCTGCCTTTAGTTCCTGCCTGACTTCCCTAAGTTTTGGACTGTAAGGTGAAATAAATCCTGTCCTCCCCAAGTTCCTTTTGGCCATAGTGTTTTATCACAGCGATTGAAACCCTAACTTGAGTATAGAGGCTCCAGTCCATTCACCCAAGTGTCTACAAGAGAGCAGAGAGTGGGAAGGAAGTTAGGCCCAAGGTTGGTAGTGAAGTAAGACATGGATGAGGTAGCACAAGACACAAGAAGGAACAGGCAGGTATCACTCCAGGTCCCCGCAGAAGAGGAGTGCCCATAAAGGTTGATGGAAGCAGCCTGGGTACTGTCTACAGCCATCATGTGGTGAGCCAGAGGAAGATGGGCCTGTGGGAAGACCTTGATGAGGGTCCAGATACCATTTAATTTTTCCCTGAAGTTCTCATTGGTGGGTTTATAGTGAAACTAAGCTCCGTGGGTCCTGCAGGAGTAAATGTATCACCAGGGCACCTCTGCCCTGTTCATTCAGGCCTAAGGGCCCATAGGGACAGCACAGCAGGCTATTCCTATAGAGCCCATGAGAGGAGGTAGGCAGCAGCAGATAGCATTAGCGGAAACCACCTGAGGGATTGAGAGGAGGTTACTGGACCCTTTCATGGGTGATAGAGCCTTGCTCCAATGTAAGAGCTGAACTCATATTCAGAACACACAGGTAGAGAGAAAGTGAAATAAATTATAGGCCTGTTTCTGTACACATTTTCCAATTTAATTTTATAGCTCAATCAGGTCTTATGTGGGGGGGAGCTGCTGCATTATAGAGTGAGAAAACCAAGTTGCAGAGAAGTCTGATAATTATAGTTTATTACAGTTTTCATGACCAAATGGTGAGATGCACACAGCCCAGCCCATCTTGCCCTACCCCTGCTTTGAAGGGTTCAAGGGGGTCTCAGCCTCCACACTTAGGCATTTTCACGCACAGATACAAGCAAACGTCCTTGTGGCCTAAGGCCAACTGCATTTCATATAGGGGGTATTATGCTAGTGCTTCTGGGTCAGCCTCAGGTCACAACCCACTGTCAAATCTCAGTCTTTATATACGCACTCCCCTGCTAAGGGGCATGTGAACTATCCCCATCCCTTTGCTAGTTCGAGGCAAAAATGATACCGAAAGGGAAGGAGAAAGGATAGGATATGAGAGGGGAAACCTGAGGTAGTTGTCTGGTGAGTCATCTCTGCAGAATAAGCTGATGGAGAACAAGAGTATTATAAAGTCAGGAAAACAAATTGTAGGGTTGTTTGGTAATTATAAAACAGTACTAAGGGGACCAGCATCTCACAGTAATCTAATCAGCGCAACTCAACAAAGAAATCTGTCAATGAATTTGACACGTTAATGCACTAAAAGGAGAAAACCTACACAATCATTTAAAAATACTTCACAAAAGGCATTTGACGGTGGAGTAGCCTACTTATGATTTTTATATTCTTTTTAGAAGTAGGAGCAGAAAGGAACCTCCTAAAATTGATAGAACATATTTTAACCTCCACACCAAGGTAAGTCAAGTATGGTGACACAAATATTCCCAGAACTCAGGAAGTAGAGGCTGGAGGATTGAGTTGAAAGTCATCTGGGCTGCATCATAAAACCCAGTCTCCAGGGAAACCACACTTTTTTTTTTTTTGGTTTTACGAGTCAGGGTTTCTCTGTATTGTTTTGGAGGCTGTCGGTCCAGCCTGGCCTCAAACCCACAGAGATCCGCCTGCCTCTGCCTCCTGAGTGCTGGGATTAAAGGCATGTACCACCACCGCCTGGCGGGAAACCACACTTTTAATGAGGGAATTTTAAGGCTTGGGTTGAGACTTAGATACCTGCTGATGCCAATGCTATCATCTAATGTGATCATGGGCATCTTGGTCATCCCAATAGGACAAGAAAAGAAAATAAGATGCATGGGATCAAAGGGAAGATATATATTGCCATTACTTGTCAGTGGTGTTGGTTAGCTTTTAGTTGAAACTGATATGACACATTCCATCAAGTTTCTGAGTAAATGGGTTGGGGAAAAAATCAACATTTTTTTATAATAGCAATGCCACCAAGAGATGTAATAGAAAACATTACTTATAATAGTTGTAAGAACCATTAAACCACTAGGAAATAGCAAAGAATGCCCCAGGACCCACTCAGGCCCTGTTCTGCGTGTTCCTGTGTTGCTGGGAAGCACCTCGCTGACCACCCTCAGCCCTTCTGGTGATACAGGCATGAGCCTGTGGGGCAGGAGCTATTTGACTCATTCAGAAGCCAAGAACCAGAGTTGGAGACAGAAGAGGGGGAGGAGTGCAGTGGACCCCTAAAAACAAAGGGACTAGACTGGGGAGAAGGTTCTCCGGGGTCCCTGATGGCTTGAGTCTGGGCTCCTCTGGACTTGAGGGCAGTTTTTCCTGGCTGCTCAAGTGCTCAGCATCTCTCCTGGATTTCACTACAGGAAGCAGGGAGGCAGGGAGTTGAATAGCTGCTAGAGAAGAACACCAAAACAATGGAGCAGAGACCTGGCCTTCCCCTGGCCTTGGGCCTTTTCTATAGCCCAGCCAGCTCATACATCTATCCACCCTTCTGTGTTTTCATCTGGATAGAATCCTAGGCCGAATCCAGATACATATTCTGCTCTCAAGTGACTTTGGACCTGGACAAACAGAAAGGAAGGCAAGTCCCTATTCTTGGACATAGCCTTCAAGATTCTACTTAGTGACACAAGGTGGATTACTGTCATTCTGTCATCCTTAGTGAGATACTCAGGATGGACCAGTAATCCTAAGGGTCTAGGATACCCAGGTTCCTCTTTGTGACGGTATCATCCTCATCATGTAAATTATGTTTCATTGCATAAAGAAGCTGCCAAGAGACAGCCCTCAGGTTTCACTTCAGCCAGTAGAAAGGGGTGTTCCTCTACAGGGAACTTGGTAAAATGGTCACACTTGTGGTCAGGCAGAAGTGTGGCTATGCTCTCTGTAAGCATGAAGGGCTCTGCTACTGAGCAATCTTCTGACTCTCATTAGTTCCTAAAATCTGCAAAGCCAGATTATGGCCCAGGGAGCCTGGGTGCCTCTGCTCTGCCCTGCCACAGCAGGCACAGTGAGTACCTGGCTTCTCTGAAACAATGGGCTTGGCAGAAGATGCGCATCCAGGTGCTAGGATTGAGCTGCCTCTCTGCATCCTGTCCATCACTGAGGTTTAGGGTCTGGGATCTCCAAGCTCACCAATGAGCAGGACATTCAGGGATTGGGCTGCTCAGGAAAAACCCTAAACTAAAGCCATTGAAAACGCCCACAGGAGCCCACCTGCCCTGTGCAATTTTCTGATGGCCCAGACTTGCCAGCAGCCCCAGCAGGATTCCGGGCTCAGGCTGTAGAACTCAGGCAGGTTCATCCCTGGTCTCTGCCTGGCTGCTCAGGTCACCTGTCTCTCCATCCCCCCTCACCAGCCTGGTTCAAAGCAACAACAGTGGGGGTGGGGTGGCGGCAGAGGGCGATGGCTTCCACCTTGTCACAGCAACACTCTCTCTCACCTCTTGTCACAAAGATTAAAATCTTTAATAAGGACATTTAAGAACTCCCTGTAATTTGGTCATGAGCTCTATCTCGGCCATTAGCCGATGGCACCGGGGTATTAATCTAGTCAATGCTCTGGACTCTGTGAATTGTGATAAAAACGTCTGGTGATGAGAATACACTGGCCACAGGGCTGTAGTGATTGAATGGCGAGGCAGGGAACATCCTGGATCACCCTGACCACGAAAGCCAGGCTCAGAATTTGGCAGGGATCTGAGAAGAGTGAATGAGTGGAGCTGTCCTTTGGAAGCCCACAGCCCTAGAGTCCCTCAGATTCCTACTTTGGAGCCTCTAGGGCCCTGGGGTTGCACAGGTACAAGAGAGCCAGGAAGCCTGCAATGGAGAGGCTGCCGACCTTGACCACAGAAGAGGGCAGTCTCCAAGGTCGCCGAGCAGGGTAGCCTTGGGTCTGCTTTTCTTGGTCCCACTAGGGTAAGCTCACTGTGTCTGTCATCAAGCTGGCAGCAGCCACCTGAACACACCCACCTGCCCTGCCCTTCCCAGGGACCAGGCAGCCTCTTTCATAAGGGGTGAAGACATATTGAAATTGATTTCTCTCTTGGAAATGGGATAATTAAACCGGTTGTTTCTCTCTTCATCATCGTCATAATAAAACGAGAGGACAGTGGGGTTACGTGTGGCATGAAGTAATATTGTGCTGGCTTAATGCGAGGGAGCATTAATTGAATACAAATGGCCTTTCTGGGAGTTGCTGAGTTATATTTCAGAGATATGGGATAATGATGCCATTTAATCATTTTTACAAGATATAAAATTACTGGCTGCTCTAGGAAGATCATTAAGGAAAACAATTGTTCACAGAAATTGAAAATAGGGTTTTAATTATTTAATATAGAAATTAAACTATTACAGACCAATGCTGGACAAGGCAACTTAATAGAAATTTATATACAAGTGTCTGTGAACATTTTAGTTTTATTAACCTGCCTAATTCCTTAATCCAGACCAGCCAGAGGTACCTTAGCTGTGGCTGTAACTTCACTGCTTGGATTGACTGGAGAGGAGGAATCTGGACAGGGCAGGAGCAGGCTGGCTTCTGGGAAGTAGTTAGCTGGTGGATGGGCAATCTGGCCAGTAGGGAAGTAGGGGACTCTCACCTTGGAATTCCAGGGGCAATTCAGGTGCCCCCAAAAGTTCCAGCAGTCGCTCTGTATGTTATATGCAATGGCCCTGGGGGAACCAGACCTGGAGAGAAGAGGTTGTTTTCCTGTGCAGCAAATGGTATCCTAAGGCTGGGCAGGCAGCAGAAGAGGTGGCTGGGATCACCATCTGAGTGCTACCCTAAGCAGGGTGCCCCCAAGAATGATGTTCTGGAGAGCTTCATGAGAAATGGATGGGAAGTGTTGGTGCAGTATGTGGCCCTCAGCTTTGGTGATTCCCCTCCAGAAACCAGGGGTGGCTCCTGAGTGGATAGGAACAGAGTGGGGGTCTGATCTTCAAAGGCCTGACTCTCATGCCGGGTTAAAACTTCCCAGAGGCAAGTTCCTTGGGTGGAGGAGGCAATAGACAGGGAATGTAAGCAAGGGACACCAGGCCCACGGGAGATGACTGCTGGGTCAGACACGTCAAGGACACAGGTTGTGCATATCTGTGTTTCTGCCCCGGGCTGCAGCACACTTGACTGTTGTCTCCACTGCCCCCCACCCCAGCCACATTCCCTGTCCCTGTCTTATGGCTGTGCCTAGAGAATCCTAGGTACTGAGATCTAGTCTCTAGGAGATAAGGGCTACAGGATCAGCCTCGGGGCTTTGTCAGGGACTCTGGCCTATTCCCAGCTTTGGTTGCCACCAACTGGAGGAAAGGAGTTTTTAAGATGGGACTCTGGTTACAAACTGTGGGATGCAATATGCTCCATCTCCAAGTGAAGACTGGGGGAAGTGAGACAATGCCAGGGAGAGACACTTGCCCAGCCTTCATGCAGCTTTGATATGGACTACAGGAAGGTTTTCTCCCCACACATGCTCTTCTCATTTTCCAAAATTTAAGTCTTTATTTTAAAAATTGGACACTTTCACCACATAAAGAGAATAGAGGGACATTTAAGAGGCTAATTGACCAGCTATAGTGGAGATGGTTGGCCTGACGTAGACACTTACACAGCAACCAGAGTAGGTTCATAGGCTATGTAGACAACACCCTTTAGTATTGTCAAGGGGCTGGATGGGGCCAGACCTTTGATCCCCTACTCCTCCTAGCCCTACACAGATAACTCCTGGTTCCTGCTTCCCCTGGGGATTTCCCAGAGGGGAAGGTGGGGCTATCGAGTGACCTGCTTAAGGTTGAGATGAAGACTAGCCAGCATGGCCCCTTTTTGACAGCAACCTGCAGACGGCCCCACCCCCACCTTACCACCTGTGCCGGGTCACCTGACATCAGGAAGTCCAGGCTGGATGTGGACAGCAGTCATCACCCTTGTGTCCGATGCCCCTGCCTATCCTCCTGTCTATTGCCTCCAGGAGAGGCATCTTAAGAGGCAGGGCTGGGTGCCTTACTCGGAGGCCATCCACTGCTGGAATTACATCCTGTCTCCCATTATGACCAATAAATCCCAAGCAATCTTTTTTCTCCTCATAGTTTTTAGGGTTACATAAATTTCACCTATGCAATTTTTTCATGCTTGAATATATTACAGAATGCCACTTCTGCCGCAGGAGCTAATTGATAATGTGATTTGTTATGTTGCCGGGGCATAATTCAGAAAGTTATTTTAACGTCTTTGATACATGGAATAGCACTCACTGTTTAATATTTCTCACATGAGCAGACACGCTGTGAGGTGAGGAATGTGATACCGCAGATGAAATATTTCCAGAAGCTTTTATTCTTGTTGTTTGGGTGAGTGCCAACGTCTTTGTAGAAGAAAGCTCATATTTCCAGTACTGCTCAGATTTCAATTTATCCCCTGGTCGTTAGTAAGCTTTGTGTGTGGGTTTTTCTTTAATTCTGGAACAAGTATGCATATATGTTTTTAAGGAAAAAAAATCAAACAAAAGAGAGGAGAATCACACATAACTCTTCCAACATCATCCAAGACGTTTGCATTACATATTTGTGCGTCAGGTGAAGCATAGATTCTCTGAAGTCAGAGAAACTGTGCAGCCCCCTTACCCATGCCTGCACTGTTGGTGGTTTCAGACACCTGACTTCAAGTGAGGTTAGAAAAAAAGGAAAAACTCCACAATTCAACAGCTTGTAACAAGCTATACACCATTCTGTGTAGCTTGTGAATGTGCTAACATCGTCCCAACAAGGTGGATCATGCTACATGCTACCTGACCGCTAGGCTTGGGCCACCATCTCAGGTATCATAGTTCCTGTCCTGTCATCTCAGGACTGTGTTCACATGACCCTTGTTCTACCAGCTAGTGGAACAAAGCCCAGGAAAGGGGCATAGAGGAGGGGGCAGGGCAGACTATAGGCTCCATCTCCAGCAGAGACTGATTTTGGTATCTCTGGCAGCACCTCTCGTGTTCTCTCACATTCCCCTCTGGGGTTGGGTGCCATCTGTGGTTTTCTTTGAATCCTAACCTTCAGGATAAAGGTCTTTCAGTCCCTCCCCCTCCTTCCCCAGTGGTGACATTTTGCATAACTGTCATGAATGGCAGAACAGAGACAGTGATATTGGTCCCAGGTGTTGCTGAGGTCAACAAGTTTCTGCCTATGTGTAGTAGCTCTGCAATACTATCTCTTGTGCAGGCAGGTATCACTGCCACAGTCAAAATGCAAATGAGGCTGCCACCAGGCTTCCTGCTGCTGTTCCTTGACCTGTCCCTATGCTCTGAAGTACTGATTTACTTGTCTCTATACTTTGCTATTTGATAATGTTATATAATGAAACCTTATAACTTCTGTATCTCAGAAGGGACTCTCCAGGTCCATCTAGGTCACCCTATCGATGGCGTAATTTTTTGTTTTTAATACAAGAATGAGTGCTATGGTTCACTCTGGATGGAGTATTCGCCAAGGCCTGTATATCAAAAACTTGGTTCCCAGGTTGGTGCTGTGGGAAACTGGGCCCAGTTAAGGAGGGGTTCTTTAGGTCTTTGGGTGTGGGGCCTTGAAAAGGTTTGTGGGACTTCAGCCTCATCCCTGTTTTGCCTTCTGGCTATAAAGTGGTCAGCTCTGTTTACCACAGTCTCCACCATGTTGTATTGCCTCTTCATAGGCTCAGAGCAAGACCGTGGGCCAGAATAGTCCTACACTCTTTATCACGGTGAAGGGACACTGGTCCACACTGGGATGCAACATGGATGTTGTCTTCTGTTCACTGAAGGACACTTGTGCTGTTTCTGGTGTTTGGTCATCAGGAGCAAGGCTGATCTAAACACTCAGGTATATGTATGGGGGGGTGGGAGATGAAACTCCACTTCTCTGGGATAAAGAAGTATCCAAGACTGCACTGGGGGTGGGGGTGGGGGTGGGGACGTGCATTGCAGGTTTTGTTTTGCATAGACCTCTTCTGGCATGGCAGCAGTGTTGTGTGACATTGACTTCATCATCTTCAGTTGTTTTAGTAGAGATTCATTTCTGCTTTATAGAAAACAATCTTTGACCACATGTGTCCTGATCCAGGAAACCTTGGCATCGGTCCCTGTGGCTACAGCCAGAGGCAGGGAAAGATGAGTACACAGAAGCAAGGCTCAGGGGACACTGAGCAGGTTTGGCACTCTGGAGATGTACTCGGCTGTCAAGAATGCCTCCTTCAGACCCTGCCCTTCCCTTAGGTGGCATTTCCCCCGGGGCTACCCATCTGTCACCAGTTCTGTGGAGACAGCTCTGGGCCCCACAAGGCTTAGGACAAGGAACAGCAGTCAGTGTTTCTGTGTCCCTTGCTTTCACGGTTCTAGTTCAGAACAGAGGAAAAAAAACCCCACTTATAAGATAGTTTGAGTGCCCCCACCCCAAGAGCTGGTATCCACAAGTCAGCGCCTGTTGTGAGGTATGAAACAGTGGGTGCTTGGGCCCAGCTTAGGAAGTGACTAAGATTTATCAAGGTCATGGTGTATGTAGACCGTATGAATGGATCCTAGAGGCTTTATAAGAGGAAAGGCAGACCAGGGAAGGTATACTCCCTGCCTCTCACTGTCAAATATGTATAGCACCTGGGGACACAGAACTCTTATCAGCAAGAAGGTGACTGCTGGATACAATCCCCTGGGGTTCCAGAACCATGAGGCGAAATGACCCTCTGCTCTTTCTGTAGCGTTGTGTCATTAGCAGAGAAAATGGGAAGTAGCTCCACCCTGACCCTTTAGCAGAGGCAGCAGGGAAGCTAATGGAACGCACTGGGTCTTCAAACTCCTGCCCTGAGGACAGCTCTTTGCTCTCCTCCTTTCCTGGACAGAGTCAGGATGGGCAAAGAAGAGCCACAGCTGTACTTTGTAGTCCTCCAGGACCTCATAGACCACTCTCGACTGTCATACCAGGAAAAGCCTGCTTGGAACTGCAGGATCGTGCCTAAGATGGGCATTTTCCGGAGAGCCCTGACACAGCAGCCAGGAGAGCAGGGGGCAGGAGGACTGCACACATCTCCAGAGCTGTGGGGGAGAGTGTGGTGAATCTCAGTTCACACGAGGAGAGCATCTTCCTGTCAGCTTTGATGGTGCCCGAATGTGCTGGTGTTCGTAGCCAGATGCTCCAACTCCTGCCTGAACCTCCAGAAACACACCACAAACTTAGTTGTGTGTAAACTTTAGTTGTTTACTAAAGCACTGAAACCAAAAACAAGCTTGCAGGCTAACAAGAACGAGCAAGAGCTTAGGTGCTATACCCAGCAACAGCTGTCTTCTCAGGACTAGGTATCGTGGACAGAAGGACAGACATCAGCCCGTGTGTGTCAAGGCTAGGATGAGCCCCAGAAGGTGGGAAAAGGGCCCCGAATGGGGAGGAGCCTCAGAGGGGTAGAGCTAGGGGTAGCGGCCCCAGACTCCAGGGTTTAGTTCACACGATGGCTTGGTGAGGCAGTCCGTACAGAACCAAGCCGAGGGCGGTAGGATGTGACTCAACCTGCTGAGGCTGCAACTCAGAGAATATCTCTTCCTTGGAGGTCTGGGGAACGTCATCTGTGGAGCAGGAGACACAAGTCGTGAAGCCCAGAACCTTCTCTGACAGCAGCTCGGGTCCTACCAGGATGTCCATCCTCACCAAGGTCGTGGCACGAGGGAGAGGGGAGCATCAGAGGGCAGGTTGGTGCTTCTGGCTGCAGGGGCCATGAGTTCTCCCTGCAGCTTGACCACAGCAGCCCTGCCACCCCCCCACCCCCGTTGTTCCTCAGTGCTGTCCAGTGTAGAAGCTATGGAAGTCTGGCTATGTGATTGTCAATGACAGCACCAGAATGTGATCAGGACTGACCCCATGCCCTGTCTACCTCCCCCGAAATCCCTGGGTCATCTTAAACCTGGAGACTGGCCTCATAGCTTCCTCTGTGATGCCTAGGGGCACTCCTACCCTGGACAGGACAACTCACGGGTATAAGCATCATTTGGTCCCTTCCTTCCAAACACAGCTTGGGCCCCTCTGTGATGACAGGAACTAGAGGACCAACCCTGACAGCAGTGGCCATGAGGCCTGCACAGTTTGTCCTTCCTGAATTTAAGGCAAAGCAACATGCTGGCCACTCAGTAGAGCAGGAGGAGTGGGCGGAGTCATGTCCGGTCCTGTTTCTGGTTTGTTAGGAAGGAGTGCCAGACTTTGCCACCTTTGTCCTCCTCTCTGGCCCCTCTTCCTTTCTTTGACTGCTCAGTCACTCGCTCTTACTTATTCTCACAAATCTATTCATTCAGTCACTAACTCACAACTTCATTCATTCATTCCTCACTCATTTACTCATCCATTCACCCACTTAATTCACTCCTCAACTTACTAGGTTACTCACTAATACACTCACCCAGGCGCTCATTCACTCCTCCCTCATTTGTTCATTTGCTCACTCACTCATTCACTCTTCATTCATTCACGCACTCAAACTCATTCACACATTCAACTCCCCTCTTTTCCCTGGCAGCTACGTCCCAGGCACTGGAGAGCACAAGGGTTTTCAAAAGTTAATCTCCTACTGAGTTGTATTGAATGCATTTCAGATTTCTCAATTTTAAACCCTCCCAGGATAAATCTTCGTGAGTTATGGTACATTTTCACTTTAGTGTATTGCTAAATGCAATTAGCTAGAGTTTTATCTGATTTTTTTTAACACTACTATCCACATGTGAAATTTATCGGCAAATTCTTTCACTGCAGCTGGCACATCTTGGCACAAGGTTTGTGTGAAGGATGGGTAGGTGGAGTTTGTCTCATCTAGAACAGGAAGCATCCTGCAACCCTGCCTGAAGCTTTACCCCAAGGCTAGAGGATGTCAGAAAGTTTACAGGGACAGAAGATGCAAGTAGGCTGACCCTCCTGACTCTATCAGGACACACCCTCTGGGAGTTCCTCTTCCCAGATGTTTCCTTGTCCTGGCTTAGGAAGATCAGGCGGCCTCATAGGGCCCATGGACTGGGTAGCCCAGGTGTTCACCCCCCAAAGTCCTCTCTTTGGGCAGAGGGAACGTGCAGGGACCACCCAGACCTCCCCATCTCTTCACAGAAAGTACATCTGAGACCTTTTGCTTACTCTTCCGTCCCTCCCTCTCTCCCTTCTTCTTCCCCCCTCTCTTGTGGGCTACAGGCTGGGCTCCTCTGTGCTCTTGTTCAGCACCGGCTCTACCAGATCTGAGAAGACTACATTGGCTTATTGACTCGTACATTCTTCCCCCCTCCCTTTCTTCCTTCCTTATTCCCTCCTTCCCTCCTTCTCCCTCTCCTTTTCTCTCTTGAAGTGGGGAACACCCTGTCCCTGAGGGTGGTGGGGTGCAATGTAACCACTGGTGACTTTCACAGACAAGCAGATGGGTGGGCAGTCTCTGCCTTACCTTGGTTAAGACTTGTTTCATTGCCTATCTTCTGAATGAGACGAACTGTTTTCCCAAGTGGCTTGCCAATTGCTAACAGGTCTAGAGGGCGGGGGAAAAGTCCCTTCAGGTGGGCTATGGACACCCTTGGCAGACTTCTAGCAAAAGCCCACGAAGACTTTGGCATAGCCAGGGTGTCCACTCACTATCCCACAGAATGGTGGCCCTCAGTGCATTGTCCTGTAGAAGCGTGGGCCACTGGTTAGCCACGATGCTCTCAACTCCCACCAGGCTCAGAAGGATGGCAGTCTCGATAGGCTTCTCCAAGGACTGCTGTGATTCACTGTGGGGATACATAGACTGACACCAAGGGGCTGATGGCCTTCCCTCCGTCCTTCCCTGCATCGCGGCTAGAATGCATGTGTGCACCAAGGCTTTTACAGGTATGAATCTCAGCCACAAAAGTTAAATGTCATTTAACAAGAAATGGCATTTTTGAGTATTGTCAAATCCATCTGGTGGCAGCTCCCAGCCCTAGCATGGAGCCTGGCAGCAGTGAGAGTTGTTACCATGAGGAGGAAGGTGCCGTCCAGCAAGCTCTGGTAGTCCACCTATCCCTGGGGTGAGCTGTACCACCCCCCCATACACAGGTTCTTAACGACACAAGGACACTAGGTACCTCTTGTTCTCTGACGACTCTACCTTCCGCTTCCGGCTCTCGGAGGACCTTGTCAAGTCCAGCAGGACCATCATCTGGCATTCTGCAGGACACAGTGAGGCTCCTCAGTGGTCACCCACACAATTACCAGATCCCCATGGGAGCTGCACTCTAAGCAGCCTGAGGCTTGGGCTTTCACAGGTTCTTTACAGGTGCCCAGGGAGCACACAGGGGAGACAGAGAGCAAGCCTACTCAGGGCCACTTCTAATTCTTAGCATAGTTGACTCTGTTCCCCCACCACTTACTAGTGCAGAGAGAGAGAGAGAGAGAGAGAGAGAGAGAGAGAGAGAGAGAGAGAGAGAGAGAGAGAGAGAGAGAGAGAGGGAACCTCAGTTCTTACCTAGGGTGTGATGTGTTATGCGAGTGGGCCACCTTAGACAGGCATGCTCACTGAAACAAGTGGCAGAGTATGGTCCTGGTGTGACTATAGGACCAACATGGATACAGGGAAAGCAGACATCTGTGAAGGGATATGGCCTCCTAGGGACAGTGGACACCAGGAAGGACTGCCACTTTTGTGCATGCCTCATGTGTCTCCTACTTTATGTGACATATCACCCAGAAGTAGTCCTTCTAAGAGGGGTTTCTCCATCACTGGGACAAAAAGTGTTTTCGGGGTGTTTCTGATGATGAGGGTTCCGCTCACTCCACTGGTGCATGCCCAAGGCTACCCAGGGTTGGAAGTAGACCTGGTCAGCATGTGGTCCAGCCATGGTGGACCCAGGTGCCTTGGTGTGGAAAGAGCATCCAGGCAGTTGCTGAATAGCTCTACAAGGGGCCATATGCCTCACGAGGGAGGAAGGGACATCTCCGAGGGCCTGAAAAGGCTTGCCCATTGGCTGTGCATGGTGGCTGGCCCTGAACAGCCTAACAGAAGCAGCCTCCTACTAGTGGGAAAAAGATCTAGGAGCATCTGGCAGGAATATGGTTCTGTTGCTGAGATGGCTGTGGACCACAAAGACCAGCACACGGCAGCACATTCTCTATATGTCTGAACACCGAGCCTGCTGTCCTGTAGAGCTGGTGATGTCAGTGCCATGTTAGCATGGCCCTCCTGGCAAGGTGCCTACAAGCACACCGTACTCAGCCTGCCACCTGGTACTTCATCCTTCACCTGGACTCTGAGCCCTTCATTCCCTGGGATGTCTGGGTACAGCACTTCCGGGGCTCACTGACCTCCTGGGTCTGTTGTTAGTAGACACACAGAGAGAACAAGGCTCCCAAATTACCATGTTCTGACTGGATGGGTTCTGCAGGGAGCTATCAGCCCAGCCATACAAGGTGAAACTCCACAACTGACTCTCATCTGTGAGGGTCTGGAGTTCTGAACAGGGGTCCTCTGTATGTAAGAAGGGCTGAGGGCAACCGGGAGAGCTAGTGGCCCTGTGGCTGCCATACCATTGATAGGAGGAGGACAGAGACAGTTTTCCAATAGGTGGAGGACAGGTTAGGGCGGAATGTTATGCCTTCCTGAAGAATCGCAAGTCTTGGACTCCGGATCAAGAATTTCTCCCAGTGATTTCACTTGTGCCTGAGGCTCTGGCTGTTAGGCTGTCGAAGGGGGAGGGGCCTCACCTTGTAGATCCATGGCTACCAGTCTTTCCACTATCAGGTGGGACAGGAAGCCCTCCATTCCGTAAAAGAAAAAGCCTCTGCAGCTGTCCAGTACCTGCTCCCAGTCAGTCTGGCTACATGGGGAAAACAGCGGTGGGTGTGACCACACATCTGGGCTGGGTGCATGCATCTGCAACCCCCTCCTCCAGATCTGTTTGCCAAGCAGGGAATGTCCCTGTCACTCGCACAAAATCTTTTATGCTTCTGTGGAACCCAAATGATTTTTGTTTTCCCAATGTATAGCTGGCCTCAGATGGGTTTTCCCTACTGAGAATGGCAGTCTAGGTACAAACGTGCATCTCAAGTCAGTGGGGCTGGTCTGGGAAATACTGTAGTACCTCTAATATAGGAAAGAGGATCTAGGCAGGGTATGTGTCACCCTCCATGTCCTACCTCCACCAGCTCTGCTTTCTATGCTCCACCTGAGCCCTGCATAGGCTTACTCCTGTACCCCTGTTCCAACAGCCCTGGCTCCCCCATGCCCTAGTCCCATATACATTAAGGGACAGGGATGACAGAATGCATGCCACAGGGGCCAGTGACATGTAGCTACTTGACCCTATGCTAGTAGCATACCTTCTTTGGGTGGTTTGGCCTGAAGGGGACCTGAGATCATCTAGGACAGATTCTGTGTGGATGAGTGACCTTGGGATTATAACAGATTCCCTTGCCTAGTGCTGTGCCTGGGGCTCTACAGGACATATCCATCCAGTGTGGAAGGTGTTGCATGAGGGCACCAGCCTCTCTAGCCAACTTTTGGAGACCCAGGTCCCAACCTTAGAATGTGGTAGCTTCCCAGATGCCCCGTCCAACGTGCAGTGTACGTGTCTCGGAACTTCTCCAAGATTTCCTGGGTTATGGAGACGGGACTCAGTACCTCTGCAGAAAGAATTGACTTGGATAGGCTGTGGCTTCCTCATCAGAGCATGGGGGGCGTGGGCCCTGTGCCACTGGGATGGGACAGGGGCTGGGAAGGAGTGAGCGTTAAGCACAGGCGGGAGTGCTAGTGCTTCTCCTTTCCCTTGTAGAGGGAGGAATTGGTAGAGGAGGCTAATCAGTGGGAAGAGGAGGAAGAGGGGGAGGAAGAAGAGGAGGAAGGAGGGGGCCCCAAGGGTTAAGAATGGCAAGGTGGTCAGCTTGTGTTCAGACCCAAGACTCCTAGGCCACTTGAGGGGATGAGAGCAAGTGGCACAAAGCCTAGGTGGCCTTGGCCTATATGCCAAGGGCCCGTGTGATGTGCTCACCTTTGACCTCGGCCTCCTCATAAGGGTCCACAACAACTGGTCTGAGTCAAGGACAAACAAGAACAAAAGCAGAGTCCTGGGGACCGTGAGCACCCATCAAAGGATACACTTGATAGTGTCGGAGTCGATTAGGATGCATTCGGGTGGGGTGACCCGGATCATGGCGCTCTGCAACACAGAGAGAGGTGTCAACACCTGGGGCCACCAACTGGGCCTCGGTGGACAAAGTGGGCCTCACTAAACTCAAGCTGAGAGGAGCAAGGGGCCCCTGGCTTCCCACCAACCTACCTTCCAACCTTTCTTTCCTGGACTTTTCTTCTTGAATTCCTTGCCTTTGATCTCTTTCTTCATACTACCTTCTGCAAAGGACAATGACAAGTGTGATGTGTCAGCAGGTGCTGCTCAGCTCAATTTTGGGTGAGAACAATTGGCTTTCATTTTCGTCATGTCAAAACACAAAGCTTCTTCTCTGTATGTGTGTGTCTGTATGTATATGTGTGTGTAGCACACATACAGAGCCCCCTATGGAAAGAAGACTTTATTAAATTAATGCTAGATAATTCTGTGAGACACATAGCACATAAATGAAACATAAAGCTTCATAGGGCCAAGAAAAGCTCTTGAGGAATGACCAGACCCCAAGGCGTCGAGGCACCCATTTCTGACCTTCACACAAGGTCACTGTGTGGTCACTGACCTTTCACACAAGGAACTCGCCAGAATGCCTGTAGTATTTGGATCCCTGATGGCTCCATAGTCTCTGTACAGAGACTTTTAGCCTGTGTCTTTTCTGTGCTGACTTGTCCCCGTGAGCAGGTCTTCATGTGGATAGCTCCGCACCCCACTGTGACCATCTCCCTTCTCCACCCTGTGTCTTCTACTCCATTTTCTGCCTTTCAGAGTCGGATTTCCACATGGATAGGCATGGCTCTCAGCCATCCTCATTCTGCCAAGGACACTTATCAGAGACACACTAAGAGGCTACTTGGTTCTGATGGATCTTCTGTCAGAGCCAGACCTGGCCTTCACACAGGCCCTTAGATACATCTCAGTCTTGCATTTCTAAGTGGAAACCAATTTACCCTTTGCAGAACTTTTCAGAAATGAAGGCATCTGCTGTGTGTTCTCTTTTGAGTCTTTCCCTGATCACAATCTCCTCATTGATGATATGTTCCCATACGCCCTCAAGTGACTGCTCAGTTGTGGGGAGCAGAGGAAGACCTTGATGAATGTGTGCTTTTGACAAGGACATGGCCATGGGAAAATGGCAAAGATCACTCCATGTCCCAAGGTAAGGCTCAGAAGAGAATGGCAAAGTCTTCCTCTGGTCCATATGTGGATGTTGGTAGTGTGTTAAGAAAATGTCCACCATGGCTTTCTCCCTCCAGCAATTTACAATCTGAGGACTGCTCCGCTACTCCTCCTCCTCCCGACATTAACTAACTTGTTTAGTTCTACAAAATAATTTTGCCTCCTTGTTTATCTATCTGTAATAACCCACCTCCATGTCCAGCCGTGTGCGATAACCCTACCTCTCTGTTCAACTCTATATAATAGACATGCTGAGCTTCCAGTATGGTCCTGTGACTTCTCCATCAGGGAACCCAGTCTTCTCTCTCTCTTTCCCCTTTCTCTCTCTCCTCTCCTCTCTCCCTCTCCCTCCTCCCCCACCCTCTCTTTCTCTCTCTCTTCCTCTCTCTCTTTCTCTCTCTCTCTCTCTCTCTCTCTCTCTCTCTCTCTCTCGTGTGTGTGTGTGTGTGTGTGTGTGTGTGTGTGTGTGTGTGTGTGTGTGTGTGTGTGAAGTCATATCTTCATTCCTTCAGTCCCCCAAACTGCATCAGGACATGAAATTGAGTGTTTCAGTTCAGTGACTTCCAGGTTTGAACTGTCATAGGGAGTTGTAAATCTAAGATTTTTTTTATGTCTACACATGCCTTCTTGTCTCTTGTATAAAGTCCTAGGAGAGGGTGCATGGGTCACCCTTGGCCTAATGTGTTATGACCTCTTTGAGCATTTCCCAGGGTGGGTCTCATTCATGCCACCAACCCCATCAACAGTGCACAAGCATGTGCCTCTGCATCTTCCCCATTACTTGGAATGGTGGACCTTTACATTTAGTTATTTATTTAAAATTCTAATCATTAATCTTACACTTGAATTAGCAAGCACAATTGGCGCATGGCAGGCTACTCTGAAGCATGCATGCACTGCAGACTAGTGGAGCTGAGCCTGCCAGTCACGCCACTCAATCCCGTTGCTGCTGCTTGGCAAAAATCACCTAACCCTACTCTTAGCCACTTCCAAACAACAATAACAAACAAACAAACAAACAAACAAACAAAAAACCATGGCATTGCATTGCTACCATCACCATGTCACTCAATCAAGCTCACAAACTTTTTTCTCCAACTAGGATTTTGTGCCCTGAGCCAGCAGCTCCCTGCTGCCAGCCCCTGCCTACCCCTTTCTCTCTGCTGTGGAGTTGAACCTTCTAAGACTCCCAGTGTGAGTGACATCGTGTATTCTTGTTGTCTGTGCCTGGCACAGTGCCCTCCATGCTCATCCATGTCGTCTTAAAGTAAGACGTCCTTCTCTTCTAGGACTGAATAGTGCTCTATTGTGTAGATACGATCTACCTACTGTAACCATTCGCCCAGTGATGGACACTTAGGCTGCTGTGAATGGGAATGCCACAGACAGGAGAGAACAGGTGTTTCCTCACCCGGCTGATTCTATTTCCTCGGATGGGACACCCACGGTGGGATCCCAAAATCGTTCATCCATCGGTCATCCTTGGACATGGAGGCCTCCAGTCCTCACCTTCCACAACTAGTCACCTGCAGCCGGTCTAGAGTAAACTCTGGGGCTTGGGCTGTTCTTAGCGAATTGCTTGAGGGTTTAGTTTACATTTTATCACAATATCTCTTTAAGTAGCACTGCCCTGGATCAGTTACAGCATAGGGCCCTTACATAGTTTGCATCATCCCCCTGCCTCAGCTCTTGCCCTGGTCTTGTCACACATGTTGTTATTATTTTCTTTCACTCAAGGGTTTGCTCAAAATATTCTAAACAGATTTTTGAAATGAAAAAAAAAAGTTATCACCCCCTTGCTCTATGGCTGCTAGTTTCTTTCCCTGACTTTTGGGTGCACCATTGCTGGCCTCACTTCTGCTGGCCTCCATAGGATCCTCTGTAGGCTTTTTTAGACAGTTGTCACTTCTCGATAGGTTGTCCCCAAGTTTCTCAGCTTTCCCTCCATGCTCAGCCCAGGAGCCCCCTGGGATATTCCTGCTGTTCCTGCCCATGTTTGAACTACAAGACTCTAAGAAGCACATGGGTCATGCGTGGTGGTTTGAAAGAAAATGGCTCCCAAAGGAGGTGTGGCCTTGTGGAGTAGGTGCGGTCATGATGAGGGAAGTGTATCACTGTGGAGTCAGGCTTTGAGGTCTTATATATGCTTAAGATACCACTCAGTGTCTCAGACTACTTCCTGTTGTCTATTAGTTAAGATGTAGGAATTAGCTTCTTCTCCAGCACCATGTCTGCCTGCACGCTACTATGCTGTACCATAATGATAATGGACTAAAACTCCAAAAATGTAAGGCACTCCCATTAAATGTTTTTCCCTTACAAGAGTTGCCTTGGTCAGGGTGTCTCTTCAGTGATAGAAACCCTGATGTGATATTTTGTTTATGATCTAACAAATAAAGCTTGCTTGAAGATCAGAGGGCAAAACTAGCCACACTAGTCAGCCATAGAGGCCAGGCAGTCTGAGGAGACAGTCTGAAGAGCAGTGCAGTCTGAATTAGTGTGAGAAACCAGTCAGTCTGAGGAGGCAGTCTGAGGACAGAATCGCCCTTTGGTCTGAGCATTGGTAGAGATAAGAACTCTCTAGTGACTGGCTGCTTTGTTTCTCTGATCTTTTAGCTTTCACCCCCTGATAACTGACTCTGAGTTTTTATTATTAATACCAATTAGAATTCATGCTATAAAACCGTAAGACACCAAGTATCTCCCCTTTCTTGGGGGTGAGCGTGTAGCCATCTTGGGTTGACTAGTACCTTGCTTCCTCTTTCCTGGTTTCTTGTCATCCTGGTTGGAAGAATGTGGCTGGCATTATTTTATCCAGACAACAGACATCTAATTGATTTTTAACTTAATTTGGTATTTATTGATCACTGTATGCTTTTCTCTTTTTGCCGTCCTGGGTTTATAACCAAGGACCCTGTTCACCCTGGGTGAATGCTCCATCATTGAGCTATATTTTCAGCTCCAATTTAGTATTTATTGATGTACAACACGTATTTCAAAGTGGCAGTATGCCCCAGGAACAGTTTAGAGACTTTCACAGACCGGAGTATCATGCAGTCTCACAGATGATGGTCTCCAAATCCTTTTTTTCTACCCTGCCCAGGCCTGACTCAGGGCCTGCCTTCCCTCACTGCCCCTCAACATCTAGGCAAATGATTCTGGGTATCATAGTTTTCGACCAGCAGGATTCTTCATGAAACATGGACTCAAGTGGGCTTCCATTCACAGTACCGAGTGTCTATTCTGGAAATGATTTTGCATGACTACGGGCCAAGGAAAATGTTAAAACACTTGACCCTGTACATGCTAGTCAAGCACTCCACACTGGGCTGCACCCCGGTGCCTTGCTCCATACCTTTTGACAGGAGTCAACAACGATTTATCTGAAACGTAAATTTTAAAATTTCCATCTTAAAACTAAGCATTACTGTGGCTAAGGCACTGCTCACCTAGCTCCTCCTTATGGAGACGATTCCACAGCATCTGGAGAGAAAATTCTCTTGACAGGGAGGTGACCTCATTGAGCCTAGAGAGTCCCTCAAGGGGCAACTCTAGTAGGAGCTTGTCTACGATCAGGATCATGTACTCGGGGTCAGGCTGCCCTGTGGAATGGAAAGGACAGCAGCTCAAAGCGGGGAGAGACCAGCTCTGGAGACAGGGCAGAGCCTGGAGCCTGGGCTTCGTCTCTCCAAGCTCTGACTCTGTGGCTAGGTGACTAGCCTGGTGGCGGCTGACCCTGTCATGGAGATATGAGTGAAAAGTGTGACCCCGCCCAGCTTGCAGAGGTACAGCTACACTGGTGACGTGATAGGAGAGATGACATGCCAGGGTCCCTGAGCAGCCATTGGTTTTAATGGTGAGAACAAGCTGACAATGTGATCCTGGACAGAGCCCATACTTAGTGGCACACCTTACAGTCTCAGAGGACTTTCCAAACAGTGAGTCCTTCAGAGGGCTTGGAAGGAAGGCTCGCTCTCATGACCAGCCTCTCTCTGCCCATACATGTGGGCTGCCAACTGATGATACACTGCCATTCTGCCTGCTTTATGCTGGTTGCAAAACCAGAACAGGTTTGCTTGAAACCCAGCAGTAACTCTTCGCTCCTGTTTTAATCCTGGGAATTTAATGCAGGGCAGAGATTCGGTTTAGGAGAGAGGACTCAGGGAGTGACCAGCCTGCCCACAGAGTGCAGAACCTGCACTCACTTCCCTGGTCGCTGCAGTAATTCTGAACAACCTCCCCTCAGCCCAGCTTAGGCCTGACCCATGTGTAATTTGCAGGTCTTATGGTGCTTGCTGTGTCTGGGTCATGGCAATATGGTCAGCTTGACTTGGGAGAAAGCTTGTGACTTTTTGCAGGAGGAGGGCAAGCAGCCACCCCCTTGACAGTCTATCAATAATTCTTTGTGGGGATAGAAAAGCAGACAACAGTTAAGATAGGAAATTGTCTTTTAAAGGGGAGGTTGGTAAAATCATAGAACTGGCCAAGATGGCACCCACTTGGCCTTCCTGCCGGGAGTCATGCAGCAAACATTCCTCCCCTTCTTTCCAGCAGGAATAAAAGCTGCAGGGTTGTGCTAAAAGTACCCACAGACAGTGCCACCAGCAGAGCCCACACATGGGTATCAGGTGGATGGGACGGAACCCCTTTCAGTGAGTTGTCAGTCTCAGTGCCCAGATCCTTCCAGGCTGTAGTCCTCAACCTGTAGGCCACAACCCCTTTGGGAACCAAATGACTCTTCATAGGGTTTGCCTAAGACCATCGGAAAACACTGATATTTACATTACAATGCATAACAGTAGCAAAATTACAGTTTTGAAGTAGCGATGAAAATAATTTTATGGATGGGGGCCACCACAACATCAGGTCATCACATTAGGAAGGCTGAGAGCCACTGACCTATGGCCTTTTACCTAGCCTGGGGTGATTGTGTGCTGGGGACCTCAAGGGCTCTGTGTAGCACTTGGGGTGGGACTTGCTTGGATGTGGAATCTGTGACTCTTGACCCACTTAGGTTTTGCCTGAGGGGAGGGCGAGTACCTGCACAGGCTCCTGAGGTGCCAGCACTGACCTGTGGTTCTGTCCTGCCACTCACCTGAAGGGACAGACAGTTTCCTTTCCTTGACTTTGTGTTTCCCTCCATCAGTATTGGCTGTTGACATCTGTGTTCTGAAGTTAGAGTGACAGACTTTAGATGGGGAGATACTCAAAGACTATGGGAAGCCCCACTCAGCCTGTTCCTCAGCCAACGATTGCTGCTTTGTTTTGTGTTTTTAAGACATAGTCAGTCTCACTATATAGCTCTCGCTGGCCCACAACTCTCTATGTAAAACAGACTGACCTCAAACTCACAAGATCCACCTGCTTCTGCCTTCTGAGTGCTAGAGTTGAAGGCATGTGCTTCCATACCCAGCAATCACCGAGCGCCATCTCTACACCAGGGGAATTTCACAGAGTGTCAACAGATCGGGACCACAGGATGCCCTCCTGCTGCTGGAGAAGAATGCCACCTCCAGCTCCGTCTGCCATTTCTTCCAAAATGATTGCCAGAGGCTGAGTCCTGGGGACTTGCCAGTTCTCCCACACCACACTCAGACAAGGAGGTCAGTGGGGCAGGGACAGCAGCAGCAGCTACAACAACTAGATTCCTGCCCACAAAGCACACAGCCAAGCTCTTACGTTGTCCTTAGTAGGGACAGGGCGCTCAGAGACCAGTTTCCACATGGAGGGAGATCCTAGAAACCAGCTCTGGCTTTCTGCCCATCACAACAGGCTACTCAGCTCCCATCAGTACTGTAGGGTCCAGATCTGGGCTTAGAGCTGGCCTTCAGTCACACCCAGCTTGTCTTTCCTGTGGGCTCCAGATTCTGGTTAATGTGGGATTTGTAGCCCACACACAACAGTCTCTAAGCCCCTTCTGCTTCAGCTGGAGATAACTGCCTATCACCTGGTGTTGGAAAACTGGCTGCCCCGGGAGCTTTCAGAGGAGACGACATGCTGATACCTGACATCTGGGAAGATGAGCAGGGGTTCGATGGGCTTCATATATTCCTCCATGTGCTCCAGGATGCTGTTGAGCCTCTGCATACACAGGTCTCGCTCCGTATCATGCAAGGTGTCCGATTTCTGTTCCAACTCAAACCACAGCCTATTGTCCAGGGCTGCTTAGACATGACTTCCCACCAAATTGGGGGAGACCCCAGGGAAAGAACTGTGCTCCAGTCCTTCCACACAGAGTGCTGGCATGCTCTGGTCCTTCCCAGCACCGTGCTCCCAGTGGTTTTCCTGAGGCTATCCTGACTTCTCAGCCCTGTCCCTGTCTTCTGCGGACACTGCGGAGTAGCCTGCTGGTAGGAATAGGCCCAGGACAGCTAACCCCATGCTCTGCAGAGAAGAGGTAACCAAACACCTTTGCTGGGGCCAGACTCAAGTTAAGGACTCAGGGGAGCACTCCACCTTTCCCAAGGCTTCACCTTCATCCTCTTGAAATCTAGTCCCAAACCCTGGCCCAACCCAAACTTGAAGGCCTGGCTTTCCCTGGGATGGACTACAGTCTGCAATATGGCTTGAGAGCCTTAGACCTCAAGTGCTTGGGTTCAAGGTCATATCTTTGCTGTGTACCTGGGTCTGTGTCTGCTTCTGGAACCACTGGACCCTGGTCAACAAGTCTGAGAAGGCAGTTGGACTCATAGTCACCCGCATTACCTTGCAGTAACCTGTATGTAGAGACATACCCATGGCCTTTACAGGACTCAGAGTGAACCAATAGGGGTGTGTGAACAGTTACAGATGTAAGAGTCCTTGTGGACATACTCAACCTTGATGTGTCAGAGGTGAGGCATGTGATAGGAATGTCTTCACATGTCCTCTCTGGGCAGCACAAGGGCTGGTACCCAGAAAGTTCAGGCAAAGACAAAACACAGTGGTTATTGGCAAGGGAGCTCTTCGGAGGTATAGATTCTCTGGATCCCTGAGAAAGATGTGATGATTCTGTTTTCTATTCTGGGCTCAGCCTCCCCTCCCCCCCCATCTGGAAGTGAGAGGTCCTCCTGTGTGGTAGGGATTTCTCAACCCACCGCAATCCATCTGGAGTCTATGGGAGGAGCCCTGCTTATACCCAAGCTTACCGCCCACTGGTACCGTTTTCCCCTTGGGTGCAGGCATGGACTTTGGTCTCTCAAAGGCAGCACCATACAGATAGGACCTGCAAGTAGAGTGACGGTCACAAGCCCATTCCCAGAGGAGGTAAATAGCAAGGCACACAGGTCTCAGGAGCGCATCGAGACAATCTGCAGCTGGCACCTAACAGGTACCTTTCCTTGTTTACTTTGCCAGGCAGAGGACTTGGAATTACAAGACTCAGCAGTGTAGGCCTACACAGACCTAAGAGGAAAACCCTGTGTGGGCACAGATCACAGAGTGTCTCCATCCCAATATAGTCCCCAGTATCATGGAAATTCATCCTGGCCTTCTCCAGGAGGGTCAGAGGAGGACTTTCCAGGTCTCTGGATTGAACGCCTGTCAAGTAGGCTAGCTGAGTCTGCCCATCATGCTTTCTAGCTGGACCAGTCTGCCTCAGTGTAGGAGCTGAGGTGTGGTAAACTTGCTATGCCCATGCCTCCTTGCTTGGCTTCTCAAAAGGGCAGAGCTTTACAGCGATGGGTGGGGGAGACCTCACCTGTCTTGTGAGTGCTGCAGAAAGAGGATCCGGAACATGGGTGGAATCTCATTCAGGAAGGTGAAATGCTGATCTGTGACACAGAGGCCCTGCCATGCCTGTGTGTGACAGGGGAAAATCACTCAGGGCCCAAGGCCCTTGCTCTGTGAGATGCATTACTACCACAAGAGGGCAGTGGAGGCATGAGAAGTTCACTGGCTCCTCTAAAATGTCCTGCTCTGCCTATTTGTTGAAGTGGTTTCCAGAAACCTTAAGCAGCATTTCTTCAATAAGGTCCTTACTGCCGGGCAGTAGTGGTGCATACCTTTAATCCCAGCACTGGTGATGCAGAGGCAGGCAGATCTTTGTGAGTTCCTGGCCATCCTGGTTCCATGACAACCAGGGTTACACAAAGAAACCTTGTCTCGAAAAGCAAAACAAAACAAAAACAAAGCCCTTACTACTTCTTCCAGAAAGAGTGGCATGTGGCCCTCAACACTTGCTGTGGGGATGATGGAGAGAGTGCCTGATGTTCCCTGCAAGAATCATAGTTTGGCCTGCTGCTCCTTTTGTATCCGCTGGGGGATTTGTCTGAGTAGAATGCCACTAACCTGGCCCAGAGTTCTCACTACTCCGAGGTATCCAGGGGTGGCTTCTCATGGGGTTTGTGCTGGTGTAGGGTCACCTGCATTTCTGAGTCTGTGGTTGTCACTAGTGCAGGGACGCTCTCTGTTTTACCTCTATACATGGTCCCCATCCTGGTAATACTGAACACACATCAGCTCTTCCTCCAGGCCCAGCATCCAAGCCAGTGGCCCTGCTCATTACCTGGCCACCCTTAAACCTTGCCCCTCTGTTTCCTCTCTTCCAAGTCCCAGGGAGGCTGGATTTTTCATCTTGGGGGATAGACCCTGGTTCTCAGGTGTAACTTCACCCCCAGTGGTGATGCCCAGAGATGTCTTGAGGGAGCACTGCTGTGTGGTTTGGGAGTTGTCACAGAATGCTCCCAGGGTCCTTGTTGGTACAAGATGTACCTCGTACAACAGAGAAAGAGCCAGTCTGAAGTGAAAAGTGAGTCTGCAGGAAGGGAAAATATCCGGGCCACCCCCAAAGAGGACCAAGAGGCAGCTAGGGGTGAGGAGGAGTGAAAGGGGCTTGGCCAGCCCGCTCTCATCATCTGTCTTGTCTGTGGTTGGCGAAATTTCATCACAGTTTTTCTTGACCCACTTTGTCAGAGCACAGATGAAACTGGCTAGTCGCTGCACTTTACCAAGGTCTAGGTGTTGTGGAATATTCCTCCACACTGTGTGAAGATACGTCACTGTGACTGGTTTAATAAAAAGCTGAACAGCCAATAGCTAGGAAGGGTTTTGGGTGCCGAGAGAAGAAGGGCGGAGTAGAGAGGAGTAGTCAACCAGATGCAGAGGAAGCATGACAAGTAGGAGATGAGTCATATGGCAACTGCAGATTAATAGAAATGGGTTAATTTAAGTTATAAGAGCTAGTTAGAAACAAGCTTAAGCTATTGGCCGAGCTTTCATAATTAATAATAAGTCTCCATGTCATTATTTGTGAATTGGCGGTACTACAAAAAAAAGTCTGACTACACCTAGGCTCCCCTGGGGCAAGTGAGGGGAAGGAACTACAATTCTCTCAGCTTGCTTGTCCTTGTACCCACAGCGACTGAGGCTCAGAGGGGTTGAGTGGTTGGTCCTCTAGACCCACACAGCTAGACTTGGTAAGGCATACATCGCTGTCCTCTTAGCCGTCAGTGAGCGAGCACAGAGGCCTGTAGGCCACAGGAGGAGGTTTGTAGGCTCCTTTCCCATTACCCTGGAAGTGGCTGCCAGCCTCTGCTCCACACTGGCAAACAGGCTGGTGGAGGTCCTGTCCTGCTGCCTCAGCCGCTGGTGGAGGTGCAGCAGGGCCGCCAGCTGGGAGCTGCTGGTGTTGTTCGTGGCAGTGAGCAGAACATCCCGCATCATCTGTGAGGTGGAACAGCTCTGAAAGCAGAACAGAGAATGGCAGTCTGTGCAGTGTGGAAGGGCAGAGGGTGAGTGGGCATCTGGGAGTCTGTGTGGGTCACCCTCAGCTGGACTCCGTCCACCGTGTAGCTGTACTATGCCAGCTCGGAGGGTAGTACATTATGGAGACTTGGGGTACAGGGTGAGCACAGCATGTGTTCGCTAGCTACAAGAACAGGTACCTGGATGGCTTCCATTACTTGAGGACTAGCACAACCTAAGACTCAGAGAACAGGGTGGGGTCTCTTCATCTTTCAACCACAGGGCCACCCTAGTCCTGTCTAATAGAGAGCAGTGTGGCTGCCTGAAACTTACAGACAAGGGCCCTTTTAGGGATGGGCAGAGGATGTGCGTACCTGAGACAGTGACAGGAACTGACAGGTGGTTATGGGGTCCAGGATGCCAATGCACTCCACCATCTCTAAGCTGGCCATGGCTGCGATGTCCAGAAGGCTGCTGCTCAGGGCAGCCTGCAAACACTGCAGCAGTACCTCTGACGTCTGAGCCAGGAACCTCTGGGCCAGCACCACCCTCTTCTGTGGACAGTGCAAAGTTCAAGGTAAGGCGGGCTCTTCAGGCAGAGGCCACCAGGAGACAGGTAGGGAGTGCTGCATACCTTCAGACCCTCAGCCTTCCGGTTTTGCTCCCTGGGGGCTTCCTTCAAGCTTGTGGAGTCCCTGGAGGAGGTCTCTGCATTCTTGTCGCTTGTGTCCGTCTCCACCTCCATCGATCTCAGGCTGTTCTGTTTAGCACCTACCTATGGTGTACACCATGTGGTAAGAGGTGTTTGTGGATTCCTACCTGGTTGGCAGGGAAAACAGACGCCAGGGGAGGGGAAGATGGTAGGGATCTGTAGGCCCTGGAAGTTGTACGCAACCTGGAGCCATGTTTTTTTTTGGGGGGGGGGTCAAAGGTGTTACCAATTTGGTGGGAAGGGAGAAGCAATCTCCCAGTGGCACACACAAAGAGTGCGAGAAAAGCCAGGCCCTGGCCCAGCTGGCATCGGGGGACGCCACCTCTCATACTTTGCCAAAATTTGTCAATGCTGTCAAAACCCACCAGACCCTGGCCACCAGCAGCTTTAACAGATCAAGGAAGAAATCACAGTGGCATTTGGGAAACAAACTCGGAGAATGAAAGTTCTACACATTAAACTTAGAAGGTTTCACAGAAATGTGCTTAGAGGAAGATCCTGCCTGGAAGACAGACAGAGAGAGCTCGGAAGAAGGAAGGTGAGCTTTGGTGTCAGCGGCAGCCAGCCACACCTAAGGAAGAGGAAAGGAGCAAATTATGTAGGCAGCATCTCCAGGGGTCTGGGAGGAAGCTGGTGTGTTTCCTGGAGCCTCCTGAACTCCACACAGGGGTCATTACCGTTTAGAGATAGCCTTCCTTGTCTTACAGATGAAGACCCTAACTCGGGACAGACAGGCGAGGGGCTCGTGCTTCTGCATCTCAAGCCCCTGACTTTGTGACCTGGGCAGGAGTTACAAACATCTGCTTACCCAGCGTGGGTCTTACTGGTCTCTTGCTGTCTACATCCTGAGGATTCAGGACAAACAACCCTGGGTACTAAGCCAAGGTCTTCAGAGCCAGCTGACTGGGAGCTTCTCTGGGTGTTGAGTCCTGGGGAATGGCTTGCTACCCTGGGTTGTGAAGGCTCCTATAGGAGCTTGTCTGCTAAGCACTCTGGCTTGTCCCTTGAGGCTGGTGCCATCTTGGGGTAGAAGTGCCTCTGTGCAGGCTCTTGGGAAGGGGACCTGTGCTGAGAGACTTCATCATTCATTGCTGAAGTAGCAATTAATGATCAGAATTAACCTCTGATGGAGAAAATAAACTGGGTGCTTTATATTCTCAAAAAGGCCCTCGAAAAAGGAAATTCCTTCTCACTGGGGCATCACTGGTAAGAGCTGCAGCCCCTGATCTCATGTAGGCCCTCCCTTTGTTCTAGTGCTGAGAGAAAATGCGAATATGAACCAAGGGTTCATTTTCCTTCCACAGCTTATGCAAGTTGCCATGGCTACTGTGATGCTGTGTTTCCAGCTACCTTGAAAGCAAAAGCAAAACCCAATGCATACATTTTTACATTTATCAATTCTAGTGTTTCCTCCTTGTTTTACATTTATCAATTATACACTTATAGTTTAACTAACCACATAAATGTAGTTTTACGCACTAACCCCTTTCTCCCTTCTTAGCAACCATAGCCATTTAACCCTTCCCCACCTCTTAAATTTACAAGTTGAGTTCCCCCTGGGACTTAAGTTTGCCTGGTGAGTCACATATCCTAGCTTTTGTCAAGACCTTGCCTGCCTTGCTGGCTCTGGGAGATATGCATGCTGGGTATCCTTACTGTTGTCAGAGCATCGCTAATTGTATCGGTGGGAATACAAACTTGAAACCTTGTGGGGATCTAGGAGGATTTTTAACGGGAGAATTTTTTTGTTTTGTTTTGTTTTGTTTTTTTCTAGACATGGTTTCTCTGTTTTGCTTTGGAGCCTGTCCTGGAACTAGCTCTTGTAGACCAGGCTGGTCTTGAACTGACAGAGATCCACCTGCCTCTGCCTCCCAAGTGCTGGGATTAAAGGCGTGCACCACCACCACCTGGCTAAAGGGAGAATTTTTTAAGAAGAAACTTCTGAAGAGAAATTTAAGAGAGCTTTTAGAGAAAGAACTTTTGAGGTGAGAACTTCTGGAGAGAAACTTTTAATGAGAACTTTAGGGAAGAACTCTTATTGAAGAATAAGGGGTCTTGAGGAGAATGATACCTGTGTGAACTGATTTGTTTTCAGCCTCAGACCTTTTTAGCCGACCCCTACCCACCTGCTATAAGCCTCCTGCCTGAACTGTCATTAGACCTGGAACAGGCAGGCTTCTAAGAGCTGTCACAGGGTTCTGAATTGGGAGGGTGCTTCTTTCAGAGAACTCAGCCCTAAAAGAGGGTGGACCCTGGGAGGAGCAGAGGAAAAGGTACCCAAGCTGTGTGTTATATAGAGGGCCAAAGAGGCAGACAACATCCATCCTGGTGTATCTTAGCATGGAGACACCCCAGATAACGCACAAGCTTTCTGAAGCTCTCAGGGGCCTGTGCACAACCAGACATAAGCCACCAAGACGGAGAAGCCAGGGCCAGACCCTTCCTACTTGAGTTGTTGGAACACCTCTTACATCCCAATTCTACAGCCAAAGTGGAGCAATCGAGGATTGGACTTCAGTGGGAAGAAGGGGCACCTACCAAGAGGTCTTCATCCCAGCAGAAGGAAGCATACACAGGGTCTGTCTGCACGGAAAGCAGATGGAGGGCCTTGCCAGCCAGGACCAGAAGCTGGGCACGGATGTCCACGCAGCCGACACACAGCGGTTGCAGACTCTCCAGCTGTGCCAGCACTGTGTGCGGCAAGGTCCGCTTCAGCATGAACCATTGCTTCAGGAAGACAAGAAGGTGCCATGATCACCAATGGCTGCCACTCGACCTCCACCCAGTCACCTAGAGACCTCAGATAGATGCCTTCTAGGGCTGCCTCGCAGGGAACATCTGGGCACTTTGAGCTGTGCCTTTGCTCTGTGCAGTCCTGTATGGTAGCGTAAGGGGGTGTCCCTGGGACTTAGATATTGTGAGAATAATAAAAGACAACTTCTAGTAATATAAACCAGAAGTCATTATAGATAGAGGTTAACTGTAGGATTCATTTATGTTTACCCTAAATTAACCTGACTCGTTTCATGGCATTTAAGAGAACGGGAGAGTGCTGGAGCTACAGTTGAGCATGTGCAAGGCCCTGAGTTCTATTTCTAGAACTGCTTAAATGTAGGAAAGAAGGGAGGGAGGAGGGAGGCAGGCAGGCAGGGAGGGAGGGAGGGAGGGAGGGAGGGAGGGAAAGAAAGTAGAAGGGGGGGTTTTCTTCCAAATAGGTATTCACTTATTCAGTTTATTCTGTTTACAGTGCTGGGAGGGATTGGGGCAGGGGCTAACCCCAAGGCCTGGGAATGGAAACTGTAAGCCTACACAGGAAACCCCTCCTAATAAGCTCTTCATTATTAGTTAATTCCTCTTGGTGATCAGACAGTGCCTCTCTGCACCAAGGTGTGAGAGTGGTCAAAAGCTGGGTGGGTGGGGACTGGAGGTCCCATAGATTGGCACCCTGCTTTCAGTGTGACTGCAGACCCCCAGGAGAGAACATAGGCTAAGGGTCCCTGCGGTCACCAGGCCAATGGATGAGTAGTCGCTGGTGTTCTGAAGGAAGTCTGCAAGTAGCTTCTCAAAAGAGCCCTGCTCCAGCTGCAACTCCAAGGCCTCCTTGCAGACTAACTGCTGCATGTCCACGCATGTCTCTACCAGGCGGAGTTTGAGGCGGGCCAGCCTCCTCATCAGTGGGGAGTTGATGTTCTGCACCTGAGACAGTTGGGAGGTGGGTAAGGCAAGGCGCACTTCCCGCTGAGACCAGCCATTGGTAAGCACTGTGACAAAGGCACAGCTGACATGTCATAGACAACACACATTTGAAGTGGAAGCTGAAGTGTAAAGTGGATATACTTTGACATAGCAATAGGTGCCACACCATGCCCAGCCCAAGTAAAGGAATGTGGCCTTCACTCTCTGGACTTCCCCACATCCTTTCTTGAGCCTGTGTTGACATCAGGCTCTTTTCTGCTCTAAGTTACTCCATATTGTATAAACAGTGTTTTTTTTTTTCTTCTTCAGGCTGGGCCTTTGCCCTAAGAGACTCCTCTTCACAAACAACTTTGAGGGTGGAGGTTAACTGAATTCCTGGCTGGACCCACAAACACCACCATCTGTCTGGCACCACCCATGCAACACAGACAGATAAATGGGTTATTCCTGGGAAAATGAAGCCACGCTATACAATTACTGGGCTAAACTGAAACCATATGGGTATGTATATGAGTGTATCAAAATCATATTAAGGAAACCAGGCCTAAGAACTTTATCAGAACATCAAACCAGGAAAAGGACTTGACTCCCTCACCTGCCCCCATTAAGGGATGGGCACCTAACACTGTTTATCATCTGTTACCTGGTATGTGTACATCAAGGACTCATGGGCAGAGAACCTCCAGCTGTCCTGGGGCACCTAACACTGTTTATCATCTGTTACCTGGTATGTGTACATCAAGGACTCATGGGCAGAGAACCTCCAGCTGTCCTGGGGCGTCTGCTCTGCTTGGTTGCCCAGCTCTCTCTAATTGTTCACACATTCGCCCATTCAGACCCAACCCTGCTCTGACCTGGTTGTGCCCTGTCACCCCTGCAGTTGACTAGGTTTTTGCTCTCAAACCTGACTCTTCCTCAGCTCAGTCTCTATGGCAACAGCTTCTTCTTTTCTGGATTCCTTTTCAATTCACACTCCACTAGAACTTCTCTTAGCCCACCTCCAGAACGTCTTGAACCCTTCAGTAGCCTCTTTAACTTGCATTCTTTCTGTAATTCACACATATTCATATGTAGACATATTTCCTGTGTGCTGTGTGATATAAGAGTCAACATTTGTAATTAAGATTGGAAAACAAAAACTCGAATTTGTCTTGGCCAGATTACTAAAGTAGGCAGATAATCTGGCAAATTGCTGCCGTTAACACTCTTAAACCTTGTGAATTTATTTTATTCAACAAACCCTCATGCTGTAAAAAACACACAAATATGTTCTTCCCTGTTTCTGACATAGCAGGATCAAGGCAGCTTTCCCTTCTCCCAAGTGACAACGACTTTGTGGTGCGATAAACCAGTGTTGTATAAATGGCATCATACAGCACGAGACAGTTTTGTCCACTTTACCTCGGTGTGGTTATTTTGAGACTCATCCACATGCACAAGGATGGTGCTTGTCTCTTCACGCGCTTGTTTTCCATGTATTTGAAAAGATGTCTCTTCAAATAATTTACTTACTCTTAATATTTTACCTTTAAAGTTTGAGAGTTCTTCATGCATTCCTCTATCGAGGAATAAAATTTGCAAATGTTTTCTCCAAGTCTGTGGTTTTTTTCACCTTTCTCTTGATAGTATATTTTAAAGAGAAGAATTTATCAATTTATCCTTTCATTGGATTGTATTTGCCAAATATGCCATCACCAAGGGATTTTTCCTGTGTGTTCTAGGCTTTTGGTTTAGGTTTCTGATCCATTTGAAGTTATTTTCTTCTTCAGTCTGAGGTATGAGTGGAGTTCAGGTTTTGAACATGCATTTTCTACTGTTCTAGCATCATCTAAAGACTATCCTTTGTCCATAGAGTTGTGCATCTCCTACAGACTCTATGTGTGTCTCTATTTCCGGACTGTCAGGTTTGTTCCGTTGATCTGTTTGTTTATTTTCCTATTAAACACACAGTCTTTCTTTTTTCAGCTACTGACCATGTAACATTTAAAAAAAAGATTTATCTATTTATTTATTATGTGTACAGTGTTCAGCCTGCCTGTATGCTTGGATACCAAAAGAGGGCAAAGTATATCATTACAGATGGTTGTGAGCCACCATGTGGTTGGGAATTGAACTCAGGACCTCTGGAAAAGCAGTCAAGTGCTCTTAGCCTCTGAACTATCTCTCCAGCTCTGGATTGTTGTACCTCTATAATAGGATTTAAACAGGTACCACTGGACTTCTAATTCTCTTTTGAAATTGTCTTGGCTATTTTAGACCTTCCTTACTTTAAAATAATGTTGTCAATATGTATCAACAAGTATCTGTAGTAATCAGTTATGGTTAAGGAATAATTGACATCTTACCAATATTTAGTCTTCTGATGTAGGAATGTGAATTTTTGCTTTCATTAATTTAAGCCTTCTTTAACTATTCTCAGCTGTGTTTTGTTGTTCTCAGAGCATAAGCATTCACATTTTGGGGGTCAAATTTTATACTTAAGTAGTTGTAAATGATACTGCTTTAATTTTAATATACATTTAATCATTCTTTGTATAGAAATATAATGTATATACTACATAACCATGAAATGCAACTAAACTTGCTCATTAACTTTAATTTAGCTTGTAGTTTTTCTTTTTGGTATATTACATGATTTTCTATAAAATCATGTCATTTCTGAAAAAATGTTTTCCTTGCATGTTCCTTCTGTCAATCTGGATGCTTTTTAGTTTTGTTTTTGTTTTTCGAGGCAGAGTTTCTCTTGTATAATTTTGGAGCTTTTCCTAGAACTCACTTTGTAGACCAGACTGACTTTGAACTCACAAAGATCTGCCTGCCTCTGCCTCCTGAGTGCTGGGATTATAGACGTTGCACCACCACCACCTGGCTGTGACTTTGTCCTTTAAAGAGTTGCAGTGAGTTTGAGCCTCAGTTCAGAGCCTCACTATGTCCAAGGTCTTAAGAATTCTTGTTTGGTGGATTTTATTTGTTTTGGGCATTGCTGTGAATTTTCACTGACTTTTTCCCTCCATCTTTAGTTCCTATTCTACTCTTTGTTTTGGATTCAGTTTGTCCTTTGTTTTTTTAAGGTAAAGGGGAGACCATTGACTTCTGGCCCATTACTGTAACTGTTATTACTCAGACATTTAGTGCTTGTTCCAGATTCCCCCGAAGTACTATACTGACAGCATCTCAAACTCCTTGATGTCCTCTCCTTCCTTCATCTCAAAACATTTCATCTCTGGCTTCTTCCATGGCCTAGAGCTGCTGGCTGTATTCTACTTAAATTCCAAACATTTGGGGTTTCCCATGCACACAATGTTTTTGCTTTTTTTATCTGAAGTAAAAGCAAAATAATGGAATTAACAAATTTGAAGTATGAAGACTAGAGAGATGACTCAGTGGTTAAGAGCACTTTCTACTCCTGCAGAGGACCCAGGTTTGATTCCCAGCACCTATGTGGTGGTTCACAACCATCTGTAACTCCAGTTCCAAGAGATCTCATACCCTCTTCTGACCTATATGAGCACCAGGCTTGCAGGTAAAGCACTCACAGGCAAAACACTCATAGACATGAATCTACAGTGTTATGAAATCATTATTGGTCCAGTTCCCAAACATTACAACATCATTCTACAAGGACACTAATGCTAGTAGTCACTCCTTATTCCCATCCTTGTTCCCCAGAAACCACTAGCACATTTTCTGTGTCTATGGATTTTTCTACTCCCTGTTATTTTTTAGGATTTATTTATGTATGCCTGCATGCCAGAGGAAGGTGTCAAATCTCATTATAGGTGGTGTGAACTGCCATGTGGTTGCTGGGAATTGAACTCAGGACCTCTGGAAAAGCAGTCAATGTTTTTAACATCCTAGCCATCTCTCCAGCCCCTACTTCCTGGTTTTGTCGTCCAATCTAATTCCATCCAATGCTCTGTGTGGTTCAAATTTGATGACACTCATCTTATGGTCCTTCAGGAACCATCTATCTTATTTTTTGAGACACAGTCTCTTGCTGGTTTGGACCTTGCCAAGTATGCCAGGATGCCTAGCCAGTGAGCCTAGGGATCCACCATCTCTTCTCCAGTGCTGGAATTAGAAGCACAAGACATCATGTCTACTTCTTCTGCTACATGGATTCTAAGGTTTTAGGGGTAGAAGGTGAGGTTTTCTTCTATACAAGAGTACTTCCAGCTTCTGGACCAGATCTGATGGAAGGTGCTGAGGTCCAACGTGAGAGAGGCCTAGACGGCCCAGAGAATATATACAACTTTCTTGACTGAACTATGTCCCCATCCCTTGTATATGGGTTTTTAAAAAAAATACATTGGTGTGTGTGTGTGTGTGTGTGTGTGTGTGTGTGCTTTTATTGGATTGGACCTCACTGGGTAGCTTAGCTTGGAACTCATCCTCCCCTTGCCTCAGTTTCCCAGGCATGCCCCATGCACCTAGTTGGTTTGTCTTAAAATCAGATCTGTTAGGCAATGCTGTCCTATACACAGACATGACTACAATGTGCAGGCTCATACTTACATCGTGAAGGGACAGTATCCCCTGGATTCTGTGAAATAACTCTTCTTCCTCAGCGATAGCTCTCTGGGACAAGTCATACACTTCTAGGCAATAGGCAGTTTTTTGTTCCTCATCTTCCTCCTTTTGAGCACATAACCTTTATACAATAAAAGAGTGAAATTTAGAATAAAGATGTTCTAACTAATATATTATACTAGTATCTGTTATACTGCTTAATATATAATATACAATTTCTACATAATTGTGGTATACATTTTATCGGTACCTAAAAATTTTGCAGTTAAATGTTTTATGAAGTTATTTTCAGTACATCTTATGTATTTATTTTCAATGTGTATGTAGATTTGTTCATTTATATTTAGGGGTACATGTATGTGCATACGGAGGTCAAAGATCAACCCTTTCTTTGGAGACAGGATCTCACACTCACACTGGCCTAGAACTCACAAAGTAGGCTAGACCGCTAGCCAGCAATCCCCAAGGATCAACTTGTCTTTATCTCCCTAGTGCTGGCATTGCACACGTACACATCATTCTTGACTTCTTTGTATGGATTCTGTGGGAATGAACTCAAGTCCTTGCGCTTGCAAGGCAAATGGTTTACCAACTGAGCCATCTTCCCATCCTTCTAAATACACTTTAAAACAAGATGTCTAACAGTTGGAATGACACAGTACATACAATGTGATGAAGCGACACACCAATTTCCACCTGCTGGCTCAGTCACCTACTTCCCTGCCTTCCTGGTGGCCCACAATGGTGCTGCAGTACACCTGTGGTGACTTGGGTGTTGGCTGATCATGGCTCCTGGAGGCAGGGTCACACCTACACAGGATTTGTTCATATGTAAAAGACGTGTGGGTATCCAGGACAGACAGAGACACCGTGAGAAGCACTGGGGGCTGCACAGCCATTGGAATATGCAGCTGTAGCAGCAATAGGAATAGCTTCTGGGGACCCTGCAGGATTGAAGTGGTGGGTGGCAGGGAGGAATTTGGGGAGGGAGCTGGTTCTAGTCATGTCTGGGGCTGAGGAGGAGAGGGCTGTCTGGGGGAGCTCAAAGGTGGGCCCTGCTCAGAGGGCAGAGCCATGGGCAGCTCCACTGTGTGGGTGGAGTGTGTGGTGATGCCCTTACTTCTTTATCTGCGCATGCTCTAGTTTTAAGTCCACACATTTCTTCTTGTAGCCATTGAGTATCAAGTTTTTTTCCACTTCCAACAGGTGCTGTTCTAGATCCTCCAGCAAAAATGGGCACTCAAGAAGTTCTCTGTCAACCAAGTTGAATGAAAGTTGGACTTGAAGTGTCACACACCTGCTAGACAAATATCTCCTCAGGATGGTGGAGACTGAAGTTTCCCCCACCAGATTCAAAAGCCCAAGACCACAGCAGCCCTTCTTCTGCCCAGTGTCTACCCAGGCACATTGAACCTAGTACCAAAGAGCCTTTTCCCCCATCTAAGATGGACATCATACAGCCATGGCCTTGGATCAATAAAGTTAGAATCTAATAACCCCACCTAGGTATCAGATTCACCCCTGGAAAACAGGAAAACCATGCTGATATGAGACTGCCTACAGACTCCCACTAGGACCAGCTGGTGGGACACAGAGCTCACAGCACTTTCCAGAGAGGAGTCAGAAGCAGAAACAAGGCAAGGATCCCTGCATCTGTGGTCAGTGAAGCTCAGAGGACTCTTGGGAAAAGGGTCTGTGATGTGACTTGAAGTCTGTGCTGGCATGTGTGGGAGAAGAGGGGTTCTCTGACAGTACCCCACAAGGGGGCAAAATCCAGAGGCTCGGGGAGTCATTGGAAAGACACTGGACATGTGAGCTGTCTGGGAGGAAGTCATGACTCCTCTGTGGCACATGGTAGAAGGAAGGTCTGCTACTCAGAGGAACCTGAGGACGCGTGGGACACCCAGAGCAGGGAAAGAGTGCATGGTTCTGAAGGATTTGAGCCTTCCTGGGTTTGGCACATATAGCATGAGAGACTGTATGGGGAAGTAGCTGTAGCTTTGGTACAGTAGGCATCATTACCTGACCTCCAGGTCCATGATGAGGAATTCCAGCAGGGATACTCGGTTTGGCCTTTCTTTCTGGAGGACCTTGAAAGTATCTATGAGTTTCTGAAAGAGTCTGCAAACCTGGACGTGATGGTCATGTGTCACCATGTCATTCAGCAAGGTCTGGGGACAGGACCTCAGCACATACTCTCCCCCATGCATCCCACATTGTCCATTGGCCACCCTGACTCACTGTGATTTCTTTGTCATCTTCTTCAGAGGATAAGATGGCCTCAGCCAGAGTCAGGGTTGAGTTGTACCAGAACTCTTCAGCTCCACCTAGCTGCTGGGCCCTCTCAATCAGGAGCATAGCTTGTCCATGGTTCTTTTCCTTGTTGGCCAGCTGTGCTAGAAGCAACATGCTCTGTGCTTCTGAACAGGTATCACCTAGCTCCTAAAAACAGGAATAGACAATACGCAACAGACAGATGGGCAGATCCACTCAGGTTGGCACAGCCACTGATTGGGAGTGATAGTCCTCAGGAGTGGAAAGCAGGCCCAGAGAGTCACAGGAGCCAGCCTGTGCAGGATTCTGGTTATGCTGGCAACTCCTTTCTGCCCTGCAACCTGAGGTTGGCAGCCTCTTCCCTATGGAGGCTACTGTTAGAATCAGCTTTGCCATGTGTGGCAGCTTCCTGTCAACTTAACACAAGCTAAAGTCATCTGAGAGAAGGGTGTCTCAACTGAGAAAATATTTTCATAAGATTAGGCTGTATGCAAGCCTGTAGGGCATTTTCTTTTTCTATCTTTTTGTTTTTAAAGACAGGGTTTCTCTGTATAACAGCCCTAGCTGTCCTGGAACTTGTTTTGTAGACCAGGCTGGCCTTGAATTCAGAGATCTGCCTGAGTGCTGGGATTAAAGGCGTGTACCACCACACCTGGCTTTGTAGGGTATATTCTTAATTGATGATTGATGTGAGAGGGCCCAGCCCTTGTGGGTGGAGCCAGCCCTGGGCTGGTGGTCCTGGATTCTATAAGAAAGCAGGCTACACAAGACAGTAAGAAGTACCCTCCATGGCCTCTGCATCAGCTCTGGCCTCCATGTTCCTGCCCTTTTTGAGTTCCTGTTGTGACTTCTTTTGATGAACAGTGATATAAAAGTGTAAGTCAAATAAACCCCTTCTTCCTCAAGTTGTTTTGGTCATGGTGTTTTCATTACAGCAATAGAAACCCTAACTAAAGCAGATGGTGGTGGCACACACCTTTAGTCCCAGCACTAGGGAGGCAGAGGCAGGTGGATCTCTGTGAGTTCAAGACCAGCCTGGTCTACAAGAGCTAGTTCCAGGACAGACTCCAAAGCTACACAAAGAAACCCTGTCTCAAAAAGCTTAAAAGAAAGAAAGAAAAAAAGGAAAGAAGGAAAGAAAAAAGGGAAGAAAAAAGGGAAGAAAGAAAGAAAGAAAAGAAACCCTAACTAAGATAGCATACATGGACTTAGGGTCAGATAATCAATAACAAGCAGTGATGGTTCTATCTGGACCTGAGGAAATTCAGGTCTAAATATGGGCCAGAGGGTGTCCTTTGGAAGAGGGTATGTGGTGACCTATCTGAGCAGTACAAGGCCAGCTCCCTAGTCCTCCCAGGTTCTTGCTGGAACTGATCTCTCTCTTTGCAGAGGACTTCCTGGGGTCAAGGCCCAAGGGCAAGTCCACATGTGGATATTTCTTGGTGCCCAGAAAGATTCCAGCAACCATCCTCACCTATTCTAGGCAGCTGTGTAGCAAATGCCAGGGCAAACAATAAACCTTATGTGAAACATTAAGGGAGGGAGAAGACTCCCCCAGCACTGGACACTACTGTTCTCACAGCGGGAAGTACAGGACATTGCTTTCTGAGAAAATGTAAAGTCATGTGTCTGCTCAGACAGAGACAGATGGTCTGCTTTTGCAAAACCTGCTGAGACATGGGGTGCTACCTGTGCCCTGTGATGTGGAATAAACATAGGCAAGTTCTGGGAATGGTGTGATGATCATTCTACAGATTCACATATTGTTGGCCAATGGGATGGACCGGACCAGGAGTCTGCAATCCTACCCAGCACATGTCCTACTTGGATTCTATACCCTGAACTTCCCTGTGCTGGTGAGAGGGTATGCTGGACTCCAGATCCACAGGACAGCCTGGCTGTCTGCGGGGAGAAGGGGAGATTTTCATCTATACAAGAGTATTTCCAGCTTCTGAACAAGATCCTGTCAGGAGGGTGCTGAGCTCCAAGGTGGGAGAGGCAGGGACCTAGTGCGCCCAGAGAACAAGGCTAGCACACAAGCAAGATCAGCTTCAGCCAAGGCTGGGTTCTAGTAGACAGATCCTGAGCTGCAGTAGGGCTGGTGTCTGGGCACAAGCTGAGCAGAACCCTTTACATAGAAAGGACAGCATGGAGCCCAGGTAAGACTGCTATCTGGGAGGAAGATGATGGTGGGAGAGGAGTTAGGGAGCAGGGGTAAGGTTACATAGGGTCCTGGACTCAAGTTTGTGTGCTGAAAGTTGAGATTAAGAAGGGGGACTCCCTTCAGACATCCTATAAGGGTCACCCTCACATGACAGATGAGCCTAAGGTGATCGAGATGAAGGACGTAACCCCAAGAGAGGTGATGGGAGGATCCGAGCATGCCACAATGAAGGAAAGTACCAGAAGAAGCAGAGCTGCACACTCACATTAGCTCTGGCCCTGTAACTGGGATCTTAGTCATGCCGTCTGTGTTAGACAGCAGTGAGTCATGGGTGAGATGAAGAGGAGGAGGAAGCCAGGTGTAGATGTAGACTGTCAGGGCGACTGCAGCTGATGACAGAGTGCCGAATGCACAGACTATAGCCGACCTGTCAGCTCTGTCACCTCTAGGACAGGTTATCTCTGTGTACATACCTGTCCCCTCTCTGATACATGAGCACAGCACCTGTCATCTCTGAAATTTGAGCACCTGTCCTGAGTGGCTAGTCTTATGCCAACTTGACACTAGAAGTTAGAGTTACCTGAAAGGAAGGAACCCCAATTGGGAAAATGCCTCCATGTGATCTGGCTGTAAGGCATTTTCTTAATTAGTGACTGATGGGGGAGGGCACAGCCCATCACAGTGGATGGTGCCATCCCTGGACTGGTGGTCCTGACTTCTATAAGAGAGCAGGCTGAGCAAACCATGGGGAGCAACCCAGTAAGCAGCACCCCTCTGTAGCCTCTACATCAGCTTCTGCCTCCAGGTTCCTGCCCTGTTTGAGTTCCTGCCCTGACTTCCTTCTATGATGAGCAGCAATATGGACATGTAAGTCAAATAAACCCTTTCATTCCCAACTTGCTTTTTGGTCATGGTGTCTTGGCCATGGTGTTTTGTTGCAGCAATAGAAACCGTAACTAAGACAGTCCCTCTCTGTTACCTGAACATCTGTCTGGTCACTATAACCTTTTACTTGTTCCCTTCCTACTCACTTACATCTTTCTCCTCTTTTGCACCTCCTTCTCTGAAACCTGCAATCTCTTCCGCTAACAATACCTTCACACTTGTTCTCTTCACTATGCCTCTACATGGCTCTCATCTCTGCATACCTGTCTCATCCCTGATGTCTGCACAGCTGTTCTCCTACCCCAGCACCTGCACATCTGTTCTAAACCTGCTCCTTACATACCTGCTCCCTCTCTGGTACCTGCACTCCTCCTCTTACTGTACGGACCAGGGCCTGGGCTCACAGCTTTCTGGTGACACTGGATTTTTCCATCATTGCTGAACCTTCCTCTTTCCTTGAATTCTTCATAACAAGCCACAGGCTGCTTGTATCAGGATCTTGACCACATCCTCCCACTGAAAGCAATTCTAAGTCTGTCTCCAGGGGTTTGGAGGAGTTATGGGGATTGTAACTTGGGAGATTGACATTATTAGAACAGACAACTCAAACAACTTCTTCCATCCAGACTATCCAAGGTCAGTCATTCATTGAGGACAGAGTCCAGGATAGAAAATCCCTGCCAGGTGTAGTTTGGATCTTGGCACTCAAAAGTGGGCACTGGGGCCCCAGGTCTGGGTGCAAGTTCCTCTAGTAGGCAGTTGCTTAGAAAAGAACAGTCAGTGCTCCCAAGGCTATTGAGAGCTGGGCTCTGAGCAGTGCTCTGTGGAAGGTGCTAACTCAAGCCTCTCTGGGGACTCGGTGGAGACTCTGAGAAGTCTCTGACATCCTTAGATGAGGAGGAAGAATATATCTGAAGAGTTTAGGCCCGGGTCAAGATGGCTTCAGTGGGGATGGTGAGGTGTATTACCTGGAAGGTCTGTTGGGCCTCTGACAGGAGTAGCCGTGCTGGTTGGTGCAGCTCCAACTCCAGTAGGACCTCCCCTTTGAGCATCCACAGCTGGGGGTAGGACATCCCATCCAGGCCTTTGCCAGTCTCTCTGTTTAGCTTCAAAATCTGTGAGACACCGTGGCGCTAAGATACTCTGCCCCAGTCTGTGTCCCATGATGTGCTCGAGCTTAGAAGCAGTAACGCTCCATGACGCCAGCGTGCCACGGGGTGCACTGCCATAGGGACATCCCCAGCGTGCCCTACTCAGAACCTCAGGCCTTAGGCTTCTGCTTGCCTAGCTTCTGACACACCCCAATGTGGTTTCCCTTCTCCCTCAGGAATCATCAGCTACCTGCCTTCCAGGAGGGAGGGAGCAGAAGTGAGTGATCAGGATAGGATGGCTTATGGGTTGGTAGAGACAGCTCTCTGGGAGACAACTTCTGTGAGTCAGCTCAGCTTTATTCCCAAGTGCAGGGAACATATAGGATTGCAGATGATAGCTGGGGAATCACCTAATCTGAATTAAACAACACACTCCTATCACAAAGTTCCTAGTACAAGTCTTAGTTATTTGTAGAAGCACAATGTCTAATTACCATATGGGCAGCAGGGGGAGAGCACTAGCAAGGGATTATGCTAAAGGTCACATCAAAGACAAATCAGGCATCCAGGCTTGGGGAAAGCTTTCAGATAAGGGCAGGTAGAGAGCAGGAAGTCTCACTGGGGAAGGAGTCCTCTTTGTTGTAGAGTTTGGAGAGAGCTTCAAGACTATGGTAGACTGCAGCCTCTGACCAGTAAGGCCTCCCAATGCCCCAGGCCTTTGGGTCCCTTGTTTCTCCTTATCTACCCCATCCTACTCTCCCACTACTGATTGTAACTGCTGCTGAGCTGCCTGGGCTTCCCCTCTGTGAGTCTATCTGGGAAGCAGATGTGAGACCTGCAGGGCTGCCTTGTGTACAGCTGTGCTTTTTTTCTCCCTTTCCTGTGTCCCCGTCAGCATCCCCTAACCCCATTTTGGATGGGTCACTGAGTCCTTGATCCTCATTTGTCCTGAGTTCAGGTCCCAAAACAAATCCCACAAGTACTGACTTTAACGGACTCACAGATTCAGCACTCAGAGGAAACAAGGTTCTTTGGGATGGCTGTACATGGACTGAAGGGGACAACCAGTTGGTGTCAGGACAGCAGGGGCTTCAGGAGTCTAGCCAGACTAGATGTACTCTGCTCTGCAGAGCACCGCCCTCATTTTACTTCCCCTTGCTGGAACCCAGAACCTTGCACATTTTATGTAAGCAACTACACTGTATCTCTAGCCTGCTGATGCTTTAAGTTGCTGCTCAGGCCCCTGGTGATCTGTTTTATGTATAATTCTTGCCTTCTCTGAGGAAATTCAGGGTCCCTTAGTGGTGCAAACTTGGTCGGGTCTCTGAGTTTCCCATGACACCATGCCTAGCAGCGTATACAGTAAGCACTTCAGAAATCAATGGTGGATGGCTGGCTGACTCTTAGGTCAGTCCTACACTGCAACCAAGATGATGCCACCTCTGGGCTATGGAACCCACCGTGGCAGTGCCAGCCTACCTGGTCTTCAGCTATCAGTGGCTTCACCTCTACAGGGCGGGTTGGAGCCAGCTGCTCATGCAGGACTGGCAGACTCTCTTCCATCACAGGTTCCTTGTTCTTCTCCTTTTTAAATGCAATCTCTTTTCTGCAGCTAATTGAGGTGAAATAGCATGATGCAACGGAAGAAATACAATCGCTGGTGACAACGGTCAGTTTCATTGTAGTCAAAGAAACACAAACTAATACAACTAGGGGTAGCCACAATTCACCCATATGGTGGTTTGAAAGAAAATGGCCCCCAAAGGGAGTGGCACTATTAGGAGGTATGGCCTTGTTAGAGGAAGTGTGTCATGTGGGGACAGACTTTGAGGTCTCTTTTCTCAAGCTTCCCTCAGTGTGACTGCAGTCAACTTCCTGGTGCCAGCAAGAAGTAGGACACTTGGCTATTTCTCCATCACCATGTCTGCCTGCCTGCCTGCCACCATGTCCTACCATGATGGTAATGGACTGAGTCTCTGAAACTTTAAGTGAGCCACCTCAATTAAATGTTTCCTTTTATAAGAGTTGCCATGGTCATGGTGTCTCTTCACAGCAATAAAAACCCAAATGAAGACAACACATGTCTATGCACGCCAAAACAGCCTGCAGTTGGGCAGCAATCTGGTTCCCGGGACCATACCAGGCACCTATTCTCTCTGCAACTGTCTGATGAGCTCATGTGTAGTTTAATGAGCTTCTCAATCTTAATGTATGTGTAGCAGACCTGCCTCTGGAAGCCCTCCAAAAGGGTAAAACCACTTAGTGCTCAGGGTTTTTTCCTACAGAGCAACAAGGCAGCCCCTACACCAATGATGGTTCTTCTCCTTGCCACCTACCCCAGACCTGAGTCACCCACCTTACTACCGAGCAGTTCATTGGGAAGTGGGCCAGTGTATCACAGCACTCAACCTAGTCAGGCCAGATTCTCAGTCACGCAAGGATTCTTCCCTTCAGGGTATTTAAAACTTCCACCCCAAAGTTGTCACTTCACAGATCCCCAAAAGTCTTGCTCATCCAACTGCCCAGGACTCCCTGACTGCATGCACTTGGAACCGAGGCCTCTCTGTATCCCCAACCCTGATATCACCATTGGCACCAACCCTTCCTGTCAGTCTTGGTCATCTTTCTTCCTCCACAGGCCACCTGCAGTGCCTCCCACACTGCACAGCAGGTGCTCAAAGTGAAGCCAAGAACAAGAGGAGGCAGGAGCCCCTCTCAGGCTTGGCAACTGCATTTCTTAACCCCATCGGAGGGCAGGGAAGACTCAGCAAACACTCTCCCAGTCAGTCCAAGGATGCATAGATAAGTGACTGTGCTAACAGCATGAAAATGATTTCGTAGACAGATATTTGTTGCCAGAGGCTGAAAGTGAAAAATTGTATGCAGCAGAATTACATTTTCATAACTGATCTAGTGTGCAATGGCAAAACCCCAGAGGGAATTACTGCCAAGGGATGGGGCCTGCAGGGACGTTTATTCTCTTCCTTATCTGTTTTCTAAAATTTGCACAATGATCATATAATTTATATAGGGGGAGAGCCACATTGCAACAATTAACAACAATATGACTATGTATACATTCTTACGTATTCTTAGCATGTCTAAGTCTGAAAAGGATTGCTACAGAATCTGTAATTGGCTAATATAACTGTTGGACAACCCACTATCAGCCAACCACAAGTGCTCCAGAGTAACCCCAAAACCCAGAAACAAATATGTGCCTCACTCAGCGTCATAACTCCTGGCACCCCCTGGGAGGAGCCTAGGACTGGTGAAGGGCATCTTTCCCCTATCCTGTCCTGGAGACCCTCCTTCCCTTTTCCCTGCTGGGCACCCACAGTTCAGCAGTTCCCAAACCTGTCATGAAAACCATGAGGGAGACTCACACATTTCTCTATGCACTGCCCTCCCAGGTACTGTTTCTAGAAATTGCCCCCAGGACCTCCAGGCCCAGACTGAGGATCCAGAAGCCATAATGGGCTGGTACTGAGAGGAGCCACAGCCCAGGGCTAGGGTTTCCTCAGTGCCGTCCTTAACGGATTGTACGTCACTGGAAAGAGTAGCCCCGCACCCGGGAGCAAGTACTGCAAGTACCTGGCTTGCTCCATGTCCCCGATGTATGTCTGTCCAACCACCTCTTCGTGGTGAGTCGTCGCATTGTGCAACCTCAGGTCGGAACACACCTGCGCAAGTCTGAGGGGAAAGGGCAGGGAGGGAAGAGGTGCTGTCACATGGGATGCTTTCATCTCCAAAGGAAGTAGCACTGGATTTGGCATGCTTAATCAGAGCTGGGAAACTATGAAAAATGCACTTTGGTGTTTCAGCATTTTTCAGTAAACAAGCTAGGAGGTTCCTAGAAACGTCAGGGGAACATTTTCTCTGTCATTCACTCACATATTTTACTCACTATTTCTACATTTTGGGGCACCGTCAGAGGCTAACAGTCATGTGCCCAGATGGGCTCCGCCAAACCCTGCCGTAGCCACCAACAGGAAACTCAACTAAGGTTTTGCTTAAAGCACTTCATTTGGACACAGTCATGCAAACACAGTCCAGAATTATCTGTGTGCTCCTCCTCCCCAGAGTGTTACTGTGTTCTCTTTGCCAATGTCTCCTCCATTTTTCCTTCTAGACCCTTGGTAGGAAGCATTGTGTCCCTTGATCCTTAACTGTCACATCATGAGTGCCCTCAAAACAAGGTATTCTCTAAGGATCAGGTAAAGATTTACGATAAAGATACCGTTCCATTGTCTGGCAGTCTTGGGGATTTATTATTTACATAGTCAGCTACAGAATTAATATCTAAGGTGCTGTTGGTTGTATATTGTTTTGGACACACTGTCACTGTCACTCTCACCACTCCAGGTAAAGGAGAGATACCAACCGCAGGTGGTAGAGGTCTGCAAGGCTCTTGCTCTCCACCACGGCATCTGCAATGAGCACAGCCAGCTGCAGGATAGGGATGCTGAGCTCATGAAGGTGCATCTTTTGCAGGGCTTTGGCCAAATGGTCTATGTAGTACAAGCTGTATGTCTGCATAAACACATAGCAAACAGGTCACTAGTGGTCACTAGTTCCCTAAGGTGATGGTTAATACTGATTGTCAACTTGTCATGATTAGAATCACCTAGGAGGCAAGTCTGGGCATGCCTATGAGAGATTTTCTAGAGTAGATTAGAGACTCTGGGTTTCTTTTATGAAGGATTATCTTGATTAGGTTAATTGAGGTGAGGAAAGCCACACTAAATGTGGGCAGGGCCATTCCATGGACGGGGGTCCTGGGCTGCATAATGAGGAGAAAGCTAACTTAGTGTGACCATTCATTGCTCTTTGCCTCCTGAACGCTGATGGGTTGTGATGAGCTGCCTCAAGTTCCTGCTGTTGTGGTTTCCACACCAGCATAGACCCTCAAACTGTGAGCCTAAATAAATGCTTTCCCCTTTAAGGTGCTTTGCTATTTTGTTCATGGCAGCAAGAAAAGTTAGCCAATAACACCCAGCTTTGCCTGGCACAGTGCCGGCACTCAGCAAGTATTGGACAAGTTTGTGGGCTGCCCTCTTCCCTGTCTGTCATTACAGGTTTTGCTTTGTCATATACAATTCTGTGGTTGTCCACACCAGAGCATGGTTAAAGATCCACACGAGTGATACATCCATTAATTCATTAATTTTGTATTCCATTTCGTTTTTTTCGAATTAAAACTCATGATCCACCAAATGCAGAATCTCTTTGTGTGTGTATATAACTGGGTATATAGGAAAAAAAGAACTAGTGTCTACTATGATGTTAAGGGTTGTTATATGGGATGTCGGAGACATTAGATGAGATATTAAACACAATTTTATGGTTGCTGGATAGTGGACAGTGTAGAGAAAAGAACAGGGCTAAGATCTGGAGGAAGATGTGTGTCAGAGATGTGGGCTGGCCTGTGGGCACACTGTCCAGGACTAGTGTCAAGGCTGGGTGGTCTCTGACCCCTGTACACACAGAACATGTATGATAGACTAGATTCAAATTGGACCCGAGGCTGTGTAGGTGAAGACTATTTGTACCTTGGGGAGAATACTAGAGAATACTATCTCTGGCCTCACAAAAGGAAACAGTGTTTTTAAAAAAGGACAGAAGGAAACGCCCATCATAGAGGAAAAGATTCCTAATTTTCATAAGAGTAAAGTTTCCATTTCTCATTTCTACACAGAAGACCCCATCATGGGAGGAATGTGTACAAGGGCTGGCAGTGTCCCTCTCAGAAGAGGCCTGTGTGGTTTTTGTTTTTTGTTTTTTAGTTCCATAAGAAAAAAGAAAAATTGCTAAATTATAGTGATGTGCTGGACAGACACATCACAAAAGAGGAAGGGCTAGTACAGTCTGATAGGGCATCCAGCACTGATATAGCCATGAGAGATGCCATCACACGCACAATAGCACAGGCTGGCAAGGATGTGGGCATCAGGAGCTCCCCCACCACCAGGGACAGGGATGGAAGTCAGCACAGCATCCTTGGAATGCGATCTGATAATTGGTAATGTTCACCATCATTGGAAAGTTTCCCACACTGTGGCCCAGCAGTGTGGGCACCGGCATTCACAGATGCTTCTTTTGTAAGAATCGGGGAAATGGTGTCCATTAGCAGGTGAGCGGGCGTGCAAGCCAATGTCTGTTCACAGCATGGGTGAACCCCACCAAACTACTGACCAGGAGGAATGTGCCAAACAATTCCATTCCTGTGAAGCCCCAGCCAGGCAGAAGAAGGTGAGCTGGATTATGGACCCCAAGAACATGGAGTCCTAACACATGGAACTTCTGAGTGTGACTGCGTCAAAAGGTATTATGCTCTATGACCAGGGTGAGGCTCTGGCCACAGTTTAGCCCTGAATGTATAATCTTGGAGGTCTCTACAAGAGCTGGATTTGCTAGAGAGGAGAGATTGTGTGGCCTTGGTGGTGGAGATGTGGTAGGGTGAAGTATCCAGAGGGACAAAGTCCCTGCTGATACTGTGATTCTTGTGGTCACAGCTGCCTATTTTGTGGAGATATGACAGCAGGCAGAAGTGGTGCCAAGTCTAAGTATGTAGACCTGGGTATGGATGCAGCAGGACAGGGCTTCTCACAGATGTTGGCAGCTGTTTGAAAGAAAGAGTATGTAGACCGTAGCTTTGTAGGTGGAAAGCTACTCCCTTTTGACCCTTACTGTGAAGCCTCTGTCTCATGGGTCCCTCTTTGGAAGTATTTGCAGTAGAAATCCTAGCTGTGGCTTTAAGGGAGGGAGGTTGGCTTTGCCAGCCCTGTGGCATAGCCTGGGCTGGCTGCTCAGATCCACTCACCGGCTTCTGGAAACTTGATGCATTAATAGTAGAGTCACTCCTGTCTTGCTTGAACACAGACAACAGATCCTCAGAGCAAGAGTAGGAGGCCCACTCTTCTATGCTGGTGGGAATGTCATCAGGTGGCTTGTTGGGAACTGGGGTTGAAATCTGTGCGTGAGAGAAAGCATGGTTTACTGTACAATGTGGAGTCCGGAAACCGATGTTCCCTGTGGTACAATATGGAGAGGACAGGCTGCCAGCCTCTGGCACAGTGTTTGGAGGCTGTGGCCCAGGATGGGGATAGCATGTCTTACAGAAGGGGAAACTGAGGCATGGCACGATTGTAAGACCCCCCAATGTGAATCTGGTGGAGTCGGGGTTCAGATTCCATCACCATTACTCTCCACCTCCCGCTCCAGGGGAGGATGCACCATAGAGACCACTCACCTGTTTGATGTCTTTCATCTTCTCCTTCTCCTTCTCCTTCTCTTTCCCCCTTTCCTTCTCCTTTTTTGGCAGTAACAATTGGGAACTAACTACTTGTAAAGTTTTTTCTGGAATTAGTTTTCCTCCTGCTATCAAGGAAATCTGGGGGGAGGGGAGAAAATACAAATTGGAAGCATGAAAAGTAGAGCTTGTATCTCCCCTTTCTGCACCTGTCGGAGGCAGCTCTCAGATCTGAGGGTGCTGCTCAGCCACGGTTGAATCCAGGAGCCTCCACAGCACAGAGCAAGCCTGGTCAGTGACCCAGACCCACAGGTTTTTGTGTTGGATGGAGAGCAGAGTGGGGACGGGTTTGGGGAGCATCCTCCTCTAGGAGCCTCAAGAAGAGGAGTGTGGCAGGGCCTAGAGAGATGCTGATGTATCTTTCAACCCAGAGGAGGAGTAGATGGTGCAGGAAAAAAAAGGTGTGTGTGCTTCTCAAAGGCTTTTACAGAGTACCTGGGAAGGCTCTGACTTCTTTGAAACATAATATTATGATTTTCCAAAGAAAATGGTGTAATAAGCCCTTCAGAGTCTCCTCCCAGGGGTTGTAGGATGGTGTCGGTGGGGACCTTTGCTGTTTGGTGCAACATCTCCAGCCTGCCCTCACCTGCCAGATGTGCCTGAGGAAGCTGTAGGCCATGAAGCAGTCATCTTCATAGAGAGGGGAGGTTGGGGACACCATCAAGGCCCGAAGGATGTGCACACGGGCCAGGGCCTCCAACTGCCTCACACTTCGAAACTGGTCCAAGGAGATTGCCTCCAGATTCAAGGACACTGCACTCCCTGTGAGAGACTGGGGAGAGGAGGCCTGCCCTGCACAGCATGGTGGGGGGGAGTGAGTCTGGGGCCATGGACAGGCTTAGGCTCCTGCAGGCCCCCGGGTATCTCCTCTTCTGACTTGAGATGCTGACCCAGCCACCTGACTGTTCCAGGTGCCTAACTGTGTGCTGCTGCCTGCCCCAGACAGGAGTTTCTCCAGCAGGGATACCTTCTATGCAGCCTTTCCTGCGTCCCAGACTTTTCTCTCTGAGTCTGGGAGTCAAGGAGACCCACTTTCCTTTTCTGTGTCTCAGACTTCTGGAGTTAAGGAGACCCATTTTCTGGGAAGCAAAGGGCTGCTGGCCTTGGACTTTGTACCCGTGCAAAAGCCCAATTGGTGTCCTGACACCTTTATACCAGTCAAATAGGCCATAGACTGGCTGCTCTGTTTTGTTCCTAGCTAGTTTGACCTGCCCTATTCTGCTGTATGGATCAAATGCTGAGTGGACAGGCCTACAGCTATCCCTTCACACAAGTTCTGGAACTTTCCAACTTTGTATCATTTTCCGTTTTCCCACTCCTAACTGATGTAAGCCAAAAAGGAAGGTATGCCTGTACTAGAGGACATTGGTGGCCCAGCAACAGTCCACCTATGTCCTGCCATCCTGGGCCCAGCTAGGATTTACAGTGTGTGGGGTCAGCAGAAGCCAGCATGGTCACTCTCACCTTCCTTCTTGGGCTCTGGCTCCGGGGAGTCTTCCGTGGGCTTCATGGATAGCAGAATCTCCATTGCCCAGTCGAGGTGAGAGATCACATCTTGCAAAGGGAACTGCTTGTAATACATCCACTGACTGAACTCCACGATGTAATCCACCTTCTGCCAGTTGCTCTCTGGCTTCTTTGGGACAAGACAGAAAGGCATATGACACTTGTCAATGTGCCATTAATTAGCATGGGGAAGCCACCTATAGCAGAAAGACTTGATGGTTCATGTCACCCTAGAATTTACCATGGAGTCCCTCTCCCACTCCAGGAAGATGTGTTTTGCCACCAAGATTGCTCCAGATGTGTGGTAGGAAAACAAGGATTTGGTCAAGTCCCCCAGATCATCTGCACCTGTTTCAAGTGCGCCCTACCTGTCCCACTGGTCCCTGTATTTCCTAACACTTCTCCAAGTCTCCATTACAACACAGAAGATGCTGAGCAGGGCTCCCTGCCAAGCAGTCTGGCTAATCTGAAGCCTTGGATGGGTGGTTTTGGGGTTAGGTCCTCTATTGAGGGTCCCATACCTCCCTCCCCATGCATGCACAGCTTTTTCCTAAACTACCAACAGTTTCCATGGCTTGTTGTGGGCCTGTGGGAGGGGGTGTCAGAGAAACTCCAGCCCAAGGCGTAGCATGGCACATGCTTGGCCTATGATCACTGAGAACACGCAGGCCAGCCTCACAGAGCAGAGTCCCGTGCACAGCCCATAGCTTTAGTGTGCTGACCTGCTGCATGCCACCCTCCTTTCCAGGCCTCTCCCTTGACTCAGCCTCAAGGCATCACCCCCACACCACTTATCAGGACCTAGGTTCACGGCCCCCTCGCCTCTGTTGCTGACTCTGTAGCTTTCCTGAGTGCTTGCCTGCACTTTCTCGTTTGCTGTGAAATGAGCACCTGTGAAAGGCTAGTCTGTGCTCGCCCCTGCAAGGGGCTCAAACAAGAAAACCAAACACAAAGAAGTGTTGCAGGTCAGGTGGCGGTCTCAAGTGGGACGTAGCCATCTATACAGGGATGCTGTTGGCAGCAGGAACTGGCCTCAAGAGGAAGGGGGAAGAAAGCCCCTGGGAGGACAACGTGGGGGGCAGGTAGGGTGTGACCCCCAGGCAGGGTGCAGGGCCATCCAGTGGAACCCAAGATCCAATGGAGGAGAGAGCAGGCATCGTGTGGAGATAAGAGGGAGTCCAGAAATGCCATGGAAGCTGTGACTTAGACAAAGCTGTGCAAACATGGGAAGCATGGGTACCTCAGGAGAGGGGTTTAGGAGGGAAAGGACAATCCTCTTTTTTCCCATTTTTAATTGATTTAAATTAGAAACAAGCTTGCTTGACATGTCAATCCCAGCTCTCTCACCCTCTCCTCCTCTGCTGCCCCCCCACCAGCCCCCGAACCCCCACCCTATTCCCCCTCCGCTCCCCAGGAAAGGTGAGGCCCTCCATGGGGAATCTTCAAAGTCTGTCATATTATCCCGGGCAGGGCCCAGGCCCTCCCCCTGTGTCCAGGCTGAGACAGCATCCCTCCATGTGGAATGGGCTCCCAAAGTCCATTTGAACACCATGGCTAAATACTGGTCTACTATGCAAGGCCCCATAGATTACCGAGGCCTTCTCACTGACACCCAGGTTCAGGGAGTCTGGATCAGTTCTATTCTGGCTTAGTGGATAGAATGCTTATTGCGCAAATGTGAGGACCAGGGTTTGAGTGCCCAGACCCACATAAAATCTGGATGTGTCAGTGTGCATCTATAATACCGGTCCTCCTGCAGCAAGATGGGAGGCCAAGCCAGGAGAAAATCCAGGAGCTTGTGGGTCAGCTACCCTGGCCTAGTACACACAGTGGAGAACAGACCCTGCCTCAGACAAGGTACAAGGCAGGAGAAAGTCCAGGAGCTTGTGGGTCAGCTACCCTGGCCTAGTACACACAGTGGAGAACAGACCCTGCCTCAGACAAGGTACAAGGTGAGGACTCACACATGAGGCTGTCCTCTGACCTCCATGGGCATGCCATAGCCATGTGCATGCTCATGCTTGCACACATGAAAACACATACACATGTATATACACCATGCACATATTTTATACCAAGTACATTTAAATGATAAATAAGTAAAAACAAATTTCAAGGATGAGATTCAAGGTCACTGAAAACAGATATACCTACAGTGTCCATCTGAATGTGTTGAGCTCTCTGCCCTTCCTCTAGGCCAGCCTGGTGGCTTCTCCTTCTCAGGGAGCTGCCCATCCAGTTTCCTCATTGAGATGCCCACATACTGCCTGACCCTGAAACCCAGCAGTGAGACTTGAGGTGACCAGTTACTTGGGCTCCAGGAGCAAAGTACAGGGCTCCCTTTAACCACATGCATTAGTGTCAGGTCTCTGAAGCCACAGCCTGTGCCTTGAGGTGGACCTAGTTTTCTTGTTGAGAGCTGCCCTGGTCCATGGCACTCAGGACCTCATCATAGCAGGGTATGCTAATGGCCTGTGAAACTGACTAACCTCCCAAGGTGGTTTCTCACAGTTCAGACCTTTCTTTCCATTTAGAGGCCTGCGCTAGGGTCCCAGGGAGCCCCCATGTGGGTCTCATTCATGAGAACCAGTGTCATCAAATTAGAAGTCAGAGCACCCTCCCACTCAAGTGCTTGGAATGGGGACAACAAGACCTCCTTGCTCAGCAGTCCCAGGTTCCAGGAAGCCCAGGCATTTACCTCAGGGCTCTTCGGAATCTCTCCTTTTCAAGATGGGAGACTAAAGGGCAAATCAGCAGAAGGGAGTCTCTCCCCTAAGCCAGGGCTTGCTGCACAGTGGCTTCCTCTGAGCTGACCCAGTAAGTCCTTAATTCTGAAGCTTTTCATATGACTCTCTCCGTAACCAAGAGACAAATCTGCCTGCCATTGCCGACATGGACACCACACAGACCTGCAGTGCCTGGATAGCATTCTGATAACAGGTGAACTCTCCACAGATGTTCCTCGAGTTCTGGGCCAGACGGTACCACATGTGTGCCAAATAGTCTTCGCTCTCATCCTTGAACTTCTGAATTTCCATAGTAAAGTTCTGGCCAAGTTTGGCCTTCACAATGACCATGTGTTTGAAAATCAAGCTAAAGAATAGCAAAGGATGGTCAGCTGAGATAGCAAAACATGAAGCACATACATGACACACACAACTACAGCTGCCTGTGCTCTTGTTGGCAGGGAGGGGACCAGACAGGGACCTAGCTGGGGTTTTCGTGCTGGGGTATGCTAATGGGGAGGTGAAGTCCTTTAGTGGAAAGGAACCATGGGGAGACCCAGCCGAGGGGTGAAGAGAGCACTCTGGGGCTCAGGGTGAGGGCACTCACAGGCGGTGGGCTGTCCTTGGCAGCACTTGAACAGCCTCATCCAGCACCTTCAGGCCCATCTCCCAGTCATTCTGGTCAGCGTGGCTGTGGAAGAGCAGGCTATAGAGCGCAGCACGGAGTGTGAGGTCATCCTCAGACCCTGGGGTAAAGAAGAGATGGAGTCTCAAGGGGACTGGGTGGGCAGTTAGCTCCTTGCCAACTGACTTGATGCCCTCTGACCTCTTACTCCACACCCCTACTCCCTCACAACCCGTGTCACAGTCTTCCATTCATACGCAGGTATGCATCAGAAGACGAGAAGCTGCCCTGTAGGGCAGGTGGTAGGTCAGTGTGGCCCTCGCCTGCAGCGCCCCGCAGCTCAGGTACTCCTTTGTCTGAAGGAACCAGCTCCAAGTGGCCCCGCCGGTCTCCAAGGAATTGCTTCTAACTCTCAGGGAGTGTCTTGGTTGCCTAGCACATGGTCTGAGGGCCAGGGTGCCAGGTTTTCTGAGTCCCCATGACCTCTCTCTTCTCAGAAAGCCTGCTACTTTTCTTTCAATCTAAAGGTAAACAGCATGACTGGGAGGAAATGGAAACCCTTTCTTCCCTCTGTATGTTACATGCTCCCAGTCACATTTAGGGAAGGCTGCAGGCCTGGTCACCTAATTTGTCACACATCCCTAGGGCCAGCCCTGGACTGAGCGAAGGTGGGACAGGAGGATGCTTCCTCTGCTTTTGTCATGGTTCTCATGCTGAGTGTTCCAGCACAGGGGTGCTGGGGCAGGCATTGACCATGTCCTTGCTCTTGTCACTCGCTGGTTGAGGCACTGCCCAGGTTGGCGGCTTGGCTGGCTTTCCCCTAACTCAAGGTGGACTGGAAAAACTGGCTAACCTTGGGCACTTGGGGACTTCATAGTTCCTTTACCTGCTGAGTTCGTTCTCTGAACCTGCCAGCCACACTGGAATGGAAGGGATGTTTATGTGCATGCTCTTTTTTTTTCATTCTTGAGACAGGGTTTCTTTGTAGCCTTGGAGCCTGTCCTGGAACTCACTCTGTAGACCAGGCTAGCTTTGAACTCACACAGATCTGCCTGCCTCTGCCTCCCGAGTGCTGGGACTCAAGGTGTGCACCACCACTGCCTGGCTGGCGCATGCTCATTCTTAATCCTACGTAGCAGCCCAGACTCCACTTTTGGTTCTTGGTTCCTTATTGAAGCATACCACGTACACACCTGATGCTTTACCAGTCAATGGGAAAGACACTTAGAGCAGAGAACCTGCTTGTCAAACCTCCCAGCCATCCAGCGGCAGGGACAGGGGACTTCCTATCAGTATTGTCCTTACATGGAAGCTCAGTTTCAAGCCTCAGGATGCACACTGGGGAAAAGAAGGAAGGTTTGGAAGAGCTGAGCCCTGAGCCAGAGCACCATGCTCATCTGACACGAGTAATTGATGGGTCTTTGACCTCCCACAGCTGCCACATTGAGAATGAGGATTTCCCACATTGTTATTCCTTAATTTTTGCCTTTCTTATTAGTTGTAAAAGTTTGTGTGTTTTTTTTTTTTTTGTCTGTTTGAAAGTGTGCCTCTTTCTACAGAATTGTCTGATTCTACCTTCTGATGCTTTTCATCTGGAGCAGAAAGTGGTTTTGTTGTTGTTTGTGTGTTTGAAAGTTTTACTATGTAGCTCTGGCTGACCTAGAACTCGCTGTATAAACTAGGATGGCCTCGAACTCACAGCAATTTGCCTGCTTCTCCCTCTCAAGTGCTGAGATTAAAGGTGTGCACCACCTCTGCCCAGCAGCAGAGAATCTTATCATGAGAAGAAAATGTATTCTTTTCAAAAACTTGAGAAGGAACTGAACAGAGCTCTGCTGGGCTGTGGTCAGAGTGTTTCCTCGTTTTTCTGAGGAGCGCATCTCCAAATGTTTTATGGTTGAAAATATGGTTAAGATGACATGAAACTGGGCACATATCTTTAATCCCAGCACTCGGGAGGCAGAGGCAGGCAGATCTCTAAGAGTTTGAGGTCAGCCTGGGCCACAGAGTGAGTTCCAGGACAGCCAGGAAACCCCTGTCTTGAAAAACCAAAAAAAAAAAAAAAAAAAAAAAAAAAAAAGAGGAGGAAGTGGAGGAGGGGCCGAGGAGGAGGAGGAGGAAGAGAGGACTCATCTAGCACAGTGAAGGGCTCTTCACTTTGGTAGGATGGAGGGCACTGAGTGTTCTTTCTGCAGAATGGGCTTCCATAGGATCTTAAAGAAAAACATCGAGTCAGAAGCAAATGAACTTGTAGGCACAGTCGTGGTTGTGGTGCCTCATGTAAGGACACAGGATGCACAACATGGAATGTTCAAACTTCTAGAAGTCTCCCTTTGCCACTGGCCCCACAGTTACCAACCTGGAAGGAATTGGCCTTCAGGTGCTGTCCCTCCACCCTGGAAGTCAGCTGTTGGCCACTGGTGCAGAAGCAGGGTTTTTTCTGTCTCCTTAAGTGAAACGAACGGCACATTTGGAGGGGACTGCTGTGTTCCTCCATCTTGTTCCTCATTAGCATCAGTAAAAAAACGAACAAAAACCAGAAATTTCAGAACCATCAAGTCACAAAATGTTATAAGTATATACGCCATACATGCTGCATGTACACAATACCACATGTGCACAACACAGTGTGCTGTATTATACATGTACCATATCATACCTGACCATACCATGCAATACTAGACATACAAAAACCTTCCATACCATTCATACATAATGTCACAGCACACCACACCATACCACACACTCTCACGCTATATACAAGACACTACATTGTGTACACACCCTACTACACACATTCCATGCACACCATAGTACATAGCTGGTCTTTCACTTGTTTGGTTAGAGTTATTTTATGTTATTTGTAGCTATTGTAAAGGGTGATGTTTCTCTGATTTCTTTCTCAGCCTGTTTATCATTTGTATATAGGAGGGTTACTGATTTTTTTTAGTTAATCCCATACCATAGTACAATACTACATAACCATACACATATGGTATCACACACAATTATCATACCACACATACCAAATTATAAGCAACACACTGCACACACTCATACACATATATGCATATATGTGTATACTATACCCAACACATACCATACCATATATAATACATCAAACATTATGCCATACATACACTCTACCATACCACCCACACTTCATACAATACATACCTCATACCATACAACATATACCATCCACATACTAAATCACAGCACAATACACACATAACATATCCCACATTATATACACATGTACAGCACACAGACTACTTCCTCAATATAATATAGTTGTTTTCAATGATGTGAAACATGTTAAATCAGTGGAATAAAGAATTAGAAAAAAAACTTCTGGGACATAGTGAAAGCAATGCTCAGAGACAAACGAACAGTTGTGACTATTCCTGTCAATACAGAAGATCTCAAATCAATACTTTGCCTTTAATTCTCCAGATAACAGAAAAAGAATAAACAAAACAAAACCAGAAATGGAAGAGAATAGAGGAAATCCTCCATTTCAAATTTGCTTGAAACAAAGAGGGAATGGGAGAGAATTCTGGGCCAGGGGGACAGGAGGTCAGAGGCCACCACTGAGGCCGGTTAAGAACCTCCTACCTCCCTGGGATCTGGAGAGTGTTGTGCTATCCAGCAGGAGAAGTTGTGAAGGAGCTAACTGGTAGAGATCATGTCTAAATGTGGGTCATGTGTTGTTGGGAGTCATAGTCTATGGGAGCCATGCCCCATGGGGGCTGTGTCCAGTGAAAGTCATATCCCACAGGGGCCATGTCTTAATCAAGGCATAACCTGAGGCAGTCATACCCAGTGGGAGCCATGCTGAGGCTTTTTCTGTGAATCTGGTCAGGCCTGAGGGTAAGGCCTCCTAGGACCCTAGCCCGTGTCCCTATAACACCTGTTTCTTGGACTCTGTCTTGTTGATGATGCTGATGATTCGCTGGAGGGATCCCTTGGCCTTCTTCCTGTTGGCCGGTGAGGACAGAAGTGGGAGCCATGTGTTCCAGTAGTGCCGGGCGGCCATCATCACCAGGGAACTGCTGCCTGCCAGGCCCCCAAACCTGAAAGGACATGCCTCATCCAGTTATGTAGGCTGCTCAGGTTACTCAGTCACACCTTTCCCCTGGCACAGTCAATCCAGAAGTTTCTAGACTTGGTAGGGAAGGAGTAGAATCAGGATGGTACAGCTTTGGCACTTTGTGGCAGGCACCATGGAAGGGCAAACCTGCCATACCTTCTCCTTAGCAAGTGGTTTGGGCCAGGTGCTGCCCACATCACAGGGCAATGATGGACTCTCTTGGTCTGACCCTTGCTGTGTCTATCTGTCCCTTGCTACTTAGGCCCCTGTATGCTTAGGGATCCTTCAGACAGCCTTGGCAAACCACTTAGCTTAAGCTCAAGCTCTGTTGAGCTTCTTCCATTACTGCCCATGGATACCCTGGTGTCTGTGAGCTCGGCTGCATGAAAGGATATAGTTGGAGGTTTACTGGCACTACCCAGTTCCTTCCCTGGGACTCAGGAATATCCCCATAGCATCACTGTGGTTCTGTACCAGTTTCCCCACACACATTGCCAGACCATTCCCCAGTTACACACCTGGCACTCTCTACAAAGACCTTGGCTGCTGCTAGCCGTAGCTGCTTCCTACCCTTCAAGTTTTCCATGATGCTCCTGCCCTGGATGCAGGACGCAGTACACAGCATTTCCGCCGCCAGCTTGGCATCGGTCCTGGAGAGGGCACAGAGCGATTGAGAGGAGGTGGGGAGTAATGCTGCCCTTTCACCCATGGCCCTGCAAGTGCAGCCAAAGATGAAGGTGCATTTCTACCTCCACCTGGGCCTTAGGGACTCACCCAACTGAGAGACGAGGACAAGTGACTCTGCCTTCTGAGGCATTCCTTGATAGTGAGCCGAGATGCCTACATCTGGCATGGGTGTCTTGAGCGCTCATTGAGGGAATGGTCTCTCGGTGCTTGCATTCACAGAGATACTACACATCAAGGCCCATGGCAGTTAGTTCCTGGAGATGCCCACCCACAGAGAACTTCTGGGGATGTGGGAATCAGCTGTATGGGTGCCTGGCTGATGAGCTCTCTAGTACCCTTATAAGAGACCCCAAACCAGAACTAATTGGCAGAGTCCAACGAACCCACGGAACCATGAGACAGACTCCTTAACTGACTTTTAACCACTTGTTTGGGGGGTGGCTTTCAGCATCAGTGAGACAGTACAACTATCTGTTGGGTCTGTCCTCAGCTCGGCTCTGCTTCCTGGGCAGAATGTCTTGTCCCAGGCATTCTGTACTCTTTTCTCAGAGGGGGCACATAGGCCTGCAGTACCATATCAGTGCTCCACAGACACTCTCCCGGTTCCCAAACCGGTGCAGCAGTGAGTGGTCTGAGCACTGCAGAGTGGGGGTGGGGTGGGGTGGGGTAGGGTGGGAGGTGAGAGCATGTTCCGGCTACTCGGCTCCGCAGCCCAGATTTTTATCCTGTGAATGATGTACTTGTTCTGAGAACATTTCCTTTGGATCCTGGGGCCCTAGAAGATGGGCACCTGCTTGCTGGAACAAAGAGTCGCATATGTTCCAAGGAGCCCGTGGAGGGGAGGTGCATCTGACCCTTTGCCTGCAAGGACCTGTTGTACAGTGGGAACTTGTGTTTGGAGGTAACCGAGGCTGGGTGGTAATGAAACCTCCCTTCAGAGGTGGTAGGATGGTGTAAAGAAGGTTGTGACCCTAGCCTGGGGAGCCACAGTTGGAAATTTTGACCATTGCAGCCTTCAGGGTGCAATGACAGCAGTCACCAGGAGGGGACAACAGCGATCTACTAAAGATCTTCAGAAGGCCTAGTGAGGCACTCAGCATGGCCGCCTCCAGGTTTCCTGTTGCCTGTACACATGGGCGTCTTTGCTTTATGTATCACGGGAATTTCCTTTATAAATTAGATTTGACTTAGTATCACTGATGGAAGGGTGTGTTATCCTTGCCGAGTGCTGTGCCTGGCTCTCTTCCTGTGCCCAAGCAGGTCGTGGCTGTGTACGGTAGCACAAACAGCACACAACAACCCTTTCTGCAGAGATGCCCAATTTGCTTATTTCTTCTAAGGATAATGTTTGAGTGATGAAGTGGATTTTGCACATGGTTGAATATGACCACCTCTGCCAGCACCCCACAGGGTGAGACTTCTTACTGTTCTTTGCCTCATGCATGCTCCTGGCACTACCCTGGGGCCTTGTCAATCTTTCCTGCAGGGCCTATGGCAAGTGGACTTCAGCTCCTCTGCCCTCCCACTGCCCCTTCCAATTCACTGTTAGATCTAAGTAAGAGCGAGACGAGTGTGGGTGAGATGGGTTAGTGGCAAAGGCCCTGCCCACTAAGGTCAGGCACCCAAAGACACTGCATTAGTCACTTTTCTCATGACTGTAATCAGATTCCTGGTAAGAATAATTTAAGGAGGGAAGGGGTTATTTTGGTTCACATTTGAGGGAATATAGTCCATCATGGTGTGTGGCGATGCAATCTTATGAACATATCTCTCCCATTCTAAGAGACTGGACCTTTTGCTGGACCTCACAGGCAGCCTTAACCACTGTGAGGTCACTTAAGATTTAAGACTGCTGTCCTACTGTGTGCTCAGACTTTTTCTTTAATCTGACTTTATCAATCAACCTTACTTGCCTTGAGTTTACATGATGTCAACTTTTCCAAGCTAAACTCATGCATAGCATTAATCTTGAGTTATATACACTTCCTTGTCCCTGACTCAGACAATGCTTGTGTATCATTTGCTAAAAGCAACAAACACAGAGGTTAAAAACCACACCCTAAAACCTAAAATGAAGGTTGAAAGCCACCATTTGTGGATATTGGCTGATAAACAATGATGTCTGTTGTCTGGGCCATTTGGAACCAGAGACCTGATCCCTCATAAAACTCTGTTAAAGATTTCTATAAAGCACCCTATTCCTTCTCCAGGTACTGTTCAGAAAAGCCAGAGGGAAGTCCTTTGTTAGACACACACAGACAGAACAGCCCAGACACTGGGAGACAGACACAGGCTTCAGAGGACAGGCACAGATTCAGACTCAAGCACCAGACAGACAGAGGACAGAAGACACAGGGAGCAGAGAGTTCCAATCTGAACTGGCTCTTAGTTAAATGACTTCAAGGGGAGGTACTTTTCATTCTTCCTTTAATGTGAGCCTGATGTCTCGGAGCTCGCCACTAATGCACACGACGGGTGTGATGGTGGAGAGGCAACTGGCCACGTGGATCTGACCCACAATCAGAAGGCAGGGAGAGATGAATACTGGTGCCTTCCTGGCTTCCTCCTGTCCCTCTCTGTAATACCATCTATGTCCCCAGCCCATGGGATGGTGCCACCTGCATTCAGGATGAGTCTTCTTCTCCAGTTAAATCTCTTTGAAAACAACCTCAAGGACAACCCCAGAGGTCTGTCTCACTATCGTTCTAGGTACTTCTTAATACAATCAAGCTGGCAATTGAAGCAAATTAACCACTACAAGCCTACCTATTGTCAACTTGACACCCAAACACTTCGCTTTAAGCCATGACATCCTACCTCTGAACTGAAGTTTCAAAGGAAAAAAGAAGTGTTACAGAGGCTATAGGACTGACTGGTTAGAGCATCATGATTGCGGAGACCTGGGATGCTGCAGATCCAAAGTCAACATCATCCTGGGCTGTCGTTAGTCCTCACAACAGCCATTCATTTGTCTTCTTGGTATTTGACTGAACACGTTCCTAACTAGAGGTAAACCCTTGCAATGTATCAATATAAAGATCCTGGATTATTCTTCCAAGTCAAAAGTGGTGGATGTGACCAGAGAGCAGAGTTCTCTGCTTTGCTGCCCTCCTGCTGGCCCCACCAGTGTGTTGAGAAATACACTGATTTAGGATTTTCTTTTGTTCTGTGACTAACAAAATGCAACTGCTTTCAAGGAGGAACATAGCGTTCATAGCAATCTGATCTGAAGTCCTGTTTCCAGGCCATGGTCTCTCACATGTGGCTCAGAATGAAGCTATCTCCTATTCCCCGTGTGTTTGCACATCACTGGTCTTCCAGTCCCATGGTTATCTCATAATGGAAAAATGAAGCTGTTCTAACTTCTAAAGTCCTCATGGTTTTAACCAGTTCAATCCTTCAAAAGACCCAAATCTCTTCGGAGACTCAGCAGTCTCTCACTTATGAGACCCTATAAAAACAGCTTAAAAGTTACAAACTTCAATATACAATGCCAAAGAAATACAGACTCAGCAGGGCTAACACCAAACCCAGCAGCTCACATGCAACATTTGGAATTATCATCATAATGATATGGGCTCAGCAGCACCAAGGGGCCCAAACCTCCAGTTCTGCCACTTGCAATACAGGGAGCTTCTCTCTTGGACCAGTGCCTACAGCGTCCCTCAGTGGGTTTCTGTGGTCCTGGCTTCTCTAACACCCTGGGGCCCCTACTGATGCTTAAGCAACACCTTCACATTTCACAGATGGTTTCTTAAGATATCCCTTCAGGAGACATGATTCTGTCACACATTATCTGGTCCTAACGACTTTCTAGAACCTGGGTGAAAGCCTCTGTAAATCTCTCATTCTTGCATTTTGCCTGTCTACAAAACCAGCATGCTGTGGACACTGCCAAGTTCTGATGTTAGCCTGAGATGTAGTTAGGTCCCCTCCTACCACAGCTGTGGTGGTCTCTGTACCCTGGCTGAATCTGGGAAAAGATTTGCCTAGACAGTTGTTTTTGAGCAGAGGAGACTTTGTGTGTCCTTTCCTATCTTTCAAATGAATTTGCATTTCCAGAGGCACCTTTCCTGTGATCTCAGTGCAGAGCTTTAGGTTTCTCTCCAATGGCACCAATCTCATTAAGAACATGTGGCTTTGCTAAGACCGCCATAACTGCACAAGTTCAGAATCTGCCACCTCTCCTTTCCTCACCAAACTGCACACTTTTCTTACCTTGTGGCTCCTTCTCGCTGTAGATCTAAGAACAGCAGCCAGTCACCATGCCACAGCTTGGTTGCTGTGCTATCATGAATTTTCCATTGCTTTTGAATTCAGCCTTACTAAAGTGGTCAGGACACAGGAAGAAAGCAGCCAGATTCTCTGCCAGAATAGGACAAGAATGTGGCCCAGTCCCTGACAGAGCTTTTCTTCCTCTCAAAAACCTCACAAGCCGGGGCTCCCCCTCTTATCCCTCTCAGCATTCTGTTCTTGCACACTCTGACCAAAATGGTCCATTAAGTTTTGCTTATAGCATTTCTAGGAATTGTCAGCCCTACAGCTACTATCTCTTCCACACTCCTACAAACAGTTCTGAAGGCCCATGAACCACATGGTCACGTTTGTCATAGGAACAGTGCCCTATTCCTCAGTGTCAACACTCTGTCCTCGCCCCCACATGTGCAGGAGTGTCTGGACATGTAAATGCTTCAGTTACAGACATTGCAGGTCATGGGGTTCTGCTGACTCTCAACTCTCAGCAGCTGTATGAACATAGCCGTGGAGCTGTCACTGTGAGCAAGACACATGCTTGGCAGCTCATGTGTTTGCACTGGTTCCTAGCTGTAGGCACTGTTGTGGAAGGTTGTAGAACCTTTGGGGGGGACACTTCCTCGGTAGGGGAAGCCAGTCATGCAGGACAGGCCATGAGGCTTTTGTGGCCTGGCCTTACTCCCTGTCTGCTCCCTGCTTCCCGTTCTGCCAAACAAAACATGTGGTGAGGGATCCCAGCTGCACACTTCAGCTGCTTTCTGGCAGCCTGCTGCCATTCCTTCCCTTCATAACAGACTGTACCTTGAAACCAAAACCCAAAGTAACCCTTTCCTCCCTTGGATTGCTTTTCATCAGTCCAGGGCAGTGAGAAAAGCAGCTAATACACTTGGTGACTGGCAACTCCAGCAGTTGCCATGGGAGACCTGAGAGAGAACCTGTCTCCCATCTAACAAGCCAGGAGATGGCCTGTCCAGGGTCGTTGCTATTATATCTCAGTGTCATGCATCTTGTCTCTCCAAAACTAACTTGGGCAAAGCTGTCTGCACCATGATTGGAACATGGCTGATCTGAGAACTACTATGTTCCCTAAAGTCACATACTGAAATATTCCCCGGGTGACGGCAGTAGTAGAAGGGCTGTTGGGTGATGAAGGCAGTGATGGGTAGGCTTGGAGCCTCAGGATGGAATCCTGTCCCATAAAGGAATATAAAGGCACTTCTTTCTCCTTCCCCAAGGGAAGTGGCCATGACATTCACTAGACACCAACTATCATGTCCTGAACTTGAACATCCAGGATCTATGCCATGAACAACAAAATCCCATTTAGTGGGCTTTCCCGACTGGTATTTTATCACAGCAGACTTACCACAGAGAACCATCTGCTCTTATCTGTCATACACAGATAGCTGCTACACAGACCTCCTCACCGAGGCCTGTGTGTCTCGAGCCGCTGTTAACACACAGCTTCATGACTCTGTTCACTGTGCTGTCCTGTAGCGCGCACAGACAAGCAGACAAAGGCTCATGGCAGCCAGATTCCTGCCAGCTATCCCTTGCTCAGTAGGGCTGCCCCTCCGACCCCTGCTCTGTGGCATGGGGCACACTTCACACTCTGCTTATGTTACTGTATGCTCTAGGACACCATTGTGGAGGTCACTTACGTGTCAAATGACCTCAGGTGCTTGAGGCCCATCTGCGTGGCATTCTGAGAGCATGCCATGGTGATCTCATGGTCGTGGGCCACGTAGGCGAAGTGGGCGAGGCGTGTCAGGATCTGCAGCTCCACCAGGGGTTCTGACCAGCTGCACTCAGAGGCCATTCTCACCACCTTCCCAGCATGTGACGCAGGGGACAAGGACACCACATTAGTACCAGTTACTTTCTAGTAGTCTGCAGCCCTCAACAATGACCACACACGTCTTCATGGATTACTAAGCATATGGAGTTCTAGACAGACCACCTATTTGTGAAGCCACTGATCTCAGCATCTCCACCCTTGTGATTTTCCCGCCACACAAGGCATGCCTGGCCTTTATATACCTCTGCCTGTGCTGAGGTTTCGGGATGAAGTAGGACACAGACAGGCCACATGGCATCTTCCTCACACTGGCATAAAGGACTGTTCCATACAAAAGCCAGGCATGTGCACTTTGAGACAAGACAGTGAGTTGTCAGGAGGCAGAGGGAACTGTAGTGTGGATGTGGGTTTGAACTCTGACTGCCCTGGGCAGGACCCGAGGCCTTGGCTTCCTCATCTTTCCTGGATAGGGTCTGTTGACTTACCGCTTGGGATACCTGGGAAAACCCACCTGGGCTAGAGAAGGAACAGTGAAGTCCATGAGGCCCAATCCATTGCATGAGTACATCTCAATGGCAACAAGGACTCTGGTTATAGAGCTGATGTTCTCATTGGTACTCTGGAGGGATAGAAGGGCTAGAGTGTCCAGTTGCCCAGGAAACAGGGAAGGAAAGCTGTGGAAAACTGAACCATTTTTTGAGATAATCCTGTGTAGCATTAGTCTCAAGGGAGAGCCAGACCCCAGTATTTGGAATGTTACTATCTTAGACTATTTTGGTAAGAATCAACCTCTCCACTATCTTCTTAGGCAACAAGGTTGAAGTCTGTATATTCCTGAGCCTTGAAGGCAGTGTGTCTGGCCACTAAGGAGGGCTTTCTAGAGGGAAAATGCTGCTGAGCCCTGGTAAGGAGGCTGCTGGTATGGGAATGTCACATTAACCCCTTCTGTTTGGCCCAGTATAAATGTCCCTCCTGGGCCCTCCCCTGCTCCCTCCCCCCAGCTCCTCACAGTGATTTACTTGCTACAAGGTCAGGGTCATGGTGGTAGTTCTTGAGTTCATATTCCCTTCTCCTTCCCAGACCCTGTTCCCATAGGTGTTGTGTTGGGGGTGCGCTGGTGCCTGTCAATATGATGACTCTGTCAATGAGTGGCAGCGAGGGGGGGCAGCACCCCAGTGACCCAGAACTCAGACCTGGTGGAGACGTTTTGCCTTGGCTCCCAAGAGTGGCAGCTATGTGATGGTAGAGAGCAGCCTCAGACCTTACTAGGTGGAAAGATCCCCTTGCCAACGACTGTGACTACGCTTCGGACCATATGATGAGAACACCGGGAAGGGCAGTCTGTGGGTCCTAACCCCCTAGGGTGTCCTCAGCATCCACCTGTTCATCAGTGCCCAGTCGCTGCCCAATCTGCTGCTGCAGTAGCTGCTTGGTCTTCACCCAGGTGGCGATGAGATGTTGTCGCACACTGGTGGGGACAATGTCATCTGGCACGTTCCCGTTGGTAAGGTTCAGTGCGAACTCACAGACCTAAAACAAGCGAGTCTTCATCACAAGGCAGACACAAGAGGGGTCCTTGAGCCATCCTCCCTTTGGCCTTCCCCCATGGCCCACCCCTGGGCTGCAGGGTGGAGTACCTCCAAGGCTGCTCTAATCTCAGGTGAGGCAAAGGACTCCACTGGAACATGAACCAAGTTGGGGCGCACATTCTTTTTCAACTTTTCAGGTGTCTGGGTGGGAATAGAGCTGATGATCAGGCCCCGAGCAAGGGCATCACAGAGCATGACCAGCATGACAGAGTCCCTGGAGGGTGTGACATGAGAGCTTCTGTCAGTCAGGGCAGGACACGGCTTAGCCCCACGTAGAAGCTCACAGCACCACACCAGCAACTTCGGCCTCCCAGTCAAGATGAGAGGATGGTTGTAGTTTAACACAGACCATGGGCGAGGGCCACTGAGCATTAGCTTGCTTCTCCTTCCTCCCTCCCTTTCTTTTTTGCTTTCCTTCTTGACAGGTTCTCACTATGTTGCTCTGGCCGGCCTGGAACTCAGTTTATAGACCAGGCTGGCCTCAAACCCAGCCTAACGTGATGCCTTCAGACTTGTAATTTCTGCTGGGGAAACATCAATCTAAGGTCTCATTAGTCTGCATAAGAAACACACAGTCATGGAATTCCCACCCTCTCCCCAGCCCCAGCCCAAGGTGGGATAACCACTGAGCCGCTTCACAGAGTGCAAGTGCGTGGGCCTCAGCTGACCTCTGCAATGGCTTGGAGCAGAGCCACCAGAGGGCAGAGAAGCAGCTGAGTACTCTGGGCCATGGAGACCATGCCTTCTCCACGCATAGGCCTTACACATGCCTACTAGTCTCTCAACTCATTGTCCCCACAACAGTCATGCCTGACCCCACAGCTCTGACCCCTAAACATAAGCAGGTGTGGTGTCCACACCTACCCTTTGTAGCCAGTGACCTTGAGGGTGTTCAGGAGGTGACACAGGGAATCCACCAGCTCTTTCTGCCTCCCAGCCAAGATGAGGTGGCGGTTGTGGTTCAGAACATAGACCACAGCATTTTGCACGATCCAGGGCTCCCCTAACTCCTGCCCAATCTCTGCAGCACGCAACCAGTTGCTCATTGCATACTGTGACAGGCTTTCTATCCAGGTTCTGAAACAACACATGGTGCATGCAGCAGTTAGCTCAGCATCCCGCCTCCACCTTCCCCATCCCACACACCACTGTGAGCCTGGGCTATCTGAGTCATCCCCATTCGGGTCTGGGGGCATTTCTAGCTGTCTGCATAGGCCAGGGATCCAGGCTCTAGAGAGACTCTCTTGGTGCTGCTCCCATCGTGCAACTGTCCCAAATGTCCCTGATTACATCTGGTCCTTCCTAGCCCTTGCCATGCCCTCTAGACATGCCAATCTGTTCTTCCTTCCTACCCAGATACCTCTCCTCCCATGCTGTGAGTCTTACAGGCCCTGCTAAGAGCTCCCTGGTTTGAGGAGTGCTGGCCCAAGGCCTCTTCCAGGCTGCCTTCTCTCACCTCTTTGGCTGCCTGCACCCCCTAGCTCCAAGAAGCTCTATAGCTGTGCCTGCCCCCAGCACACGTGGCCTGCTGGGTGGTACCTAGATCAAGCAATGTAGCCACTCATCACAGTGCAAGTAACTCACTCCCTCAGCCCAGACGGGAACCTTTTTCCCATCAGGGCCAAGTCGGTATTTTAGTAAGTCTCTAAGGTCTCTATATCATGCTTCTTCTGTTTGGTTTTACAATTGTTTGATTAGTCCAAGCCACTCTTAGCCACTGCTTACAAACAGCCTAGGCTCTAATTATGCATATCCTGCTTTATCCACTATGGGGTCTGGGCAAATGAAACAGTTCTTCAATCCTTGGTCCAGAGCAGTGGTCCTCAACCTTCCTAATGCTATGATCCTTTAATATATGCTGTGATGACCGCATACTATAAAATTATTCCATTATTACTTCGCAATAATTTTGCTGCCATTGTAAAGTGTAGTGTAAATATCTGATATGCTGGATATCTGATTGTGACCCCCCCCAAAGGGGTCATGACCCACAGATTGACAACCGCTGGTCTACAGGGTGGCTGGGACTCCCACCCACCTGTATGTGATCCACTCTGGATTGCTATCTGGTGGCTCAGGCACATATCCAGCTGGGTGTTGGCTCAAGTCCTCAGGGGGGATGGCCTGGTCATTCAGGTCCACACCTTCCAAGCGCAGCAAGTGGACAGTGGCCTGTGAGGGAGCATACAGTCATAGAAGTCACAGCTAAGCAGACTACAGCACTGGGGAAACGTGGAGAAAATCCTGCTTTTGAAAAAGCCAAACACAAATGTTGAGTGCACGATGGACCTGCATAACCCACCTGCCTCAACAGCTGCCAATCCGCGCATCCCAAGAAGAGGAGGGCGTCTTTCAGAAGCACGGCCCACACCCACCATCACACCTGTTCTACCACAGCAGCTGGCTGACTGTTCATCTCCCTGAAGCCTCCCAGACTTCGTCCGAAGCCTCAAAGGCTGCAAAGCCCATCTGGCAGGTAGGTGGAGTGAGTGGGAGGACATGGGTCAGGCCAGCCCCGAGCTGGCAGTCGGGTTAGTCAGTCTCAGCTACTGGTCTCCTTGCAGGTCAACTCTCAGCACTGCCGTTTGGCAGTTTGCTTCCTGAGCACAGGGTTTGTCTTTGGTCACACTGTGTCACTAGACTCTGATGGAATAAACCAGTGGGTGCTCCCAGCCTCTGCTTTGTTCCCACTGAGCGAAGCCAAAGGAAATGCTATATAATTGTGAGAGTAAAACGGATGGCCAAGGTTGCCTCTGACTTGGCAAAGGTGTGGGGGCTTTGGGTTCTGCTAGGTCACAACACATGCCGTCCAGCACTGGCTCTCAGTACCCTGTCAGTAGTAAAGGAGCAGGCCTATTGGTTTTGGGGAACCAAGATCTAGCCCAGGTCTCCGCTGAGCCCACAGAGTTCTACAGCAGAGATCACAGCTCCTTCAAGAGCTTCCTGAGTCAACTCCAATCCCCGAACATAACTTCACACCCAGAATTCAGAAATGATTTCCCAAAGATAATTCAGACCAATGCACACCGCACTGCAGCTCCATTCACACTTTTCTCACGCAATCCTCGGAGAACTGAATTCATTTCCTCTCTCTAACATACTGTTAGGGATGTGCGCGCCAAGGGGAGCCCGCATGACAAATGTCTCTGGTGTGTTAATGGCCACCTCAACACTGGCAGCTACAATGGCCAAGACCTTCATGACGCACCTCAGCACTGAGGAATGCCACCTCCGCGATCTTCCTCAACAGGTCAGGGGACATATGCCTCTGCAGGATCACCTCAGTTGGCCCCCATTCATGCGCCAAGCTCTCTATACCTTTCTTTTTCTTCCCTGGGGGAAGAGCATTAGGGAAAGATAGGTTCCTTTTGAACAAGTCAGAACAAGTCAAACCGCAGCAGTGTCTCCCCCAGTGACCTGCTGCCCAAGCCTCTGCCCAGCTCTTTGTGGGACGAACCCTTCAAGAGGGACAGCATGGGTTGCTCTAACCATGTATCTCTCGTGGCTACTATTGGTCAGTTTTAAGCACAGCTGCTACTCAGTGTTGCTGGGACACTCCCAGGGGTACTGAGGCACAGTCCCTTTTATAAAATGGTTTCATTTTATATAACAGCCCTCCTTTGAACTATGAATCATCTGTAGTTGACTGACATTAGCTTCAATGTACACTCTGTGTGGACCACAGTTAAAGGGCAATGTTCAGGAATAATGGCCAGGAGGCAGGCAGTGTATGCTCAGCATAGATGCTTGTTTTTGTTGCAAATACTTTCAAACCTTTGCGATTTGACATTGTGTATACAAAGTCTACAGATACAGAGGCCAGACCAAATATGTACTCAGAAATGTTGCTATCTGTGCAAAGGCCCTTCTAAACAAACACATGATCAGCACCCATGGGGGGTGTCCCCTGGCTCTGTGTTACACATCCTTTGCCTGGTGTCCCATAGTGGGATCTACTGGTTCAGAGGTGCTGTGGCTGCCACAGCCACCAGAGGTCCATGAAGCCCTAAAGCCCAGCCTACCCACATGCCAAGGGGACACACACATGGTAGGATTGCATACCTCGTTTTAGCTTTGCAGTCTTCCTTGCCTTGGCATTGTCATACAGAAGGCAGAAGCGGGCTGCTGTGCGACAGACATCACACACATCTTGCTTCCAGGCAACCTTGGCTAGCTCGGCCCAAATCACAATTCTGTACATCAAGACCCACGTGGCAAAAAGAAAGCACAGGTGAAATTAGGAACACCTGGAGGGATTGTTCTAT